>NC_081559.1:148906538-149004878 GCF_022355385.1 Mustela nigripes
TCATCACCAAATGTTATAGAGTTCATTTTTCCTCACACTTGGGGATGTCTTCTGAACACAAGAAGAGATCAGTTTCTTCAAGTCCTATTCCCACTTGGAGTCTGAGTTAAAGACTTTGAATTAAAACTCACTCATCAGTGCTAACAGTTGTGCTATTCACCTTAAGTATTCACATGTAGTTCACTAGTTAAGTCCTTTTAATTATATCACACATTTCCAACTGTAGTATTATATTTACGTAGAAAACATTTTAAGATTGAGATTGATTTTCTTAAATTACATTGCTTCTAGTAGAATTCTGACCTATAGATCAGAAAGCCATGTTATTAAAACCATTTAATAGACTACAAAGTTAGTATGAACTGTCTAATACAAAGTCAATGGAAGAACTGGAAAACAAACCATATTCCTTGGTCAAAGTTCAGTGTCTTAAGTAAAAGAGTTAAGTCATTTCTAAAGGTATCAGATATGAATAACTTCTATGTTATAGACATAAATCTACAATTAGTATGTCTACAGCATTTCCACAAGCTGTTTAATGTAAAAGGACAATGATGATTTTAACTATAAATTTACTGGAAATTTCAAAGAGACTATTTTTGTTTTTAAAACATAACTAAATTCAAAAGAGGAAAATTTGGGATAATTTATATGGAGCACTCTGAAAAATGTAAAAGGCAAAAAACAAACTTAAGTGGAATACTTAGGCATCTAGCAGGATAAGATCAGTGAAAAGAACATAAAAATATCCTATTGAAGTAAAAAAGTATGTCTTCTAGCTTTCTGTGTGGATTGCGCTCTCGCAAACATGGTGAACGTTCCTAAAACCCGCCGGACTTTCTGCAAGAAGTGTGGCAAGCACCAACCCCACAAAGTGACACAGTACAAGAAAGGAAAAGATTCTCTTTATGCCCAGGGAAAGCGGCGTTATGATAGGAAGCAGAGTGGCTATGGTGGGCAGACGAAGCCTATTTTCCGGAAAAAGGCTAAAACTACAAAGAAGATTGTGCTGAGGCTTGAATGTGTTGAGCCCAATTGCAGATCTAAGAGAATGCTGGCTATTAAGAGATGCAAACATTTTGAACTGGGAGGAGATAAGAAGAGAAAGGGCCAGGTGATCCAGTTCTAAACTTCATATTTTTATATTATGAAGACAGTAAAATCTTGAGGTTATGTTCACTTCATTTGGTTGCAGTTGGTCTTTTAAGATGGAAATAAAGTACTGGCATCAATAAAATTCCTCATGGGGCAGTTTAAAAAAAAAAAAAAAAAAAAAAGAATGAGACATGAAAAGGATGTGAAGGGACCATCTCAGAATGCAGAACCAAGATTCCTGTAGAGAATGTAGAGAAGATCTTCTCAATGTAGAGAAGATTCAGAAGCTGGAAGCTTAGAGTGATTCTTACAATGTTTCTGCTTCATAAAACTGCTCCCTTTCACCTTGTTAGTTCAGGTCAGAGAATGGACACAACTCTGTCAATGAGAGAGTACATCAGTTTGTTATAAAGGGATGTTTTCCCATGATCTGAAACTCAGCCTCTCTATTATCTGTTTAATTTCTCCTTTATATCAAAAACAAAATCTCAATTCCTTGAGCCTCAGTCTTGACTGTTTTTAAGTGTGCACCTTACTGATCCTTTTAGTCTGTTAGACTGCTGTCATTTTTAGGAGAAGAAAATTAGTTTCAATTTAAAAGTATTTTATTGGTGATAGAGCCTTTTTTTTTTCAGAAGAAATAAAAACTCTTGTTTTCTATTCTGAAAATATGACTTCTTTTTCCAAATTTCATCCATGGGCACCTGTTCTCCACTTGGTTTCCTGCAGACACAATAATAGAAGCACTTAATGTTCTCTGAGCTGCCACAATGTGGGCACAGTTATTACAGATTTTATTATACTCAGTAGAAAAAAAATAAGGCTCTTAGCATTCTGTGGTATTGCTTTTGCAATTTATAAAAAGGTTAGTGAAATGGCACTCTGAAAATGCTCTCACCCTCCACCATGGGCAGTAAGCGTCCGTGGGGGAACTGCTGTTCACTTCTTGGCAGATTCTAACTTACTCAGTGGAAATGACACTTCCAAATGTGTTGTCCCTGGTCAATTGGGAGTCTCTTGGTCCTTCACAATGCTTTAAATTTTCCTTTTCTCCCTATTAACTGCAACTGTCTGTTTAAGGCTTCAGAATGTTAATGTTTTTAAATTTTGTATGGCTTGCCAGAAAAATATGAACTAGTCTTCTATTTTCTCCACATCAGCAGCTTTCATGGATTGGTGTTAGGCTTCAATCAATCCATTTCCGGATTCAATAAATTTTGATTTATTCAAGTCAATCCTCTGTTTCTACCAAGTGGCCCCACATTGCACTAGGTGGAAGAAGAAATGCATTTGGTCCTCCTGGCTTTGTCCTTCTCTACCTTTCCCAACTCTGACCTCCAAGTGATGATGAACATTCCATAATGTTATCTTTGTGTCAGTATACACCTTGATGTTATTTTTTTTTTAATGTTTTGCTCCTTTTAAAACCAAATGCAAGGAGTACATTGTGGCATTTCTCTTTCTTCTCAAGGATTTCTGGTAAATTTCTGGGAGATTTCTGATTCAGAGAGAATCCAGACCCTGAGAATGCATGGACCTAAGTCCAATCAGATCCTCGCTGGGCTGGACACTTAGCTAGTAATGGAAGTAGCCGTGTAGCTGCCCTCATTAAATGCACTCTTCTTCTTCTTCCTGGGCACCCACACTTGTAGCTAAGTGTGGCCATGTGGCCAAATTTTTCACCAGTGGAATGCAAGCAGAAGTAATGTATACAAATTCTGCTTCGTTTGCTTAGTAGGAAATTAGTTTCTCTTGACTTCCTTTGTTATTCCTGTGCTAACTAGCCACAGATATGTCTGAGAGGCAGCTTCAACCTTCCAGATAAGCCCGTGCCCTAGGAAAAGAAGAAAAATGATGGAAACAAAGTATTCCTGAATGACCATATAGAATAGAACTATCCCCCAGCCTTAACCACATAGAGCACTGTATAAGAGAGGAGAAGATCTCCTCTGTTGCAAGAACTATAAATGGTATAGCTGGGTCACTTTGCTTTAGCAACTTCCTCTTTACTCTGACTGTTCCTCTGAGCCAAGACAGATTTACTCCCTCTCCTCCCACTTTATCCCCACAGGGGATGCCAACACCCTGTGGATACAGAAAGGAAAACATCTCAGCAGGCCTCTGCTATAGTCACTCCACAGACAGCGCATCATTCAATCATTGTTTACTGTGTGCGTGTCCTGTACAACACCCTGGGCTAGGCATTGTGCAGGAATTGATACCAACCTTGCTTGTTTAGAAGAGAGAGGAAAACATGCCCAATAGGAGGGATCATGAGAGACCTTGAAAAGGATGTAAGGTTGGGTGGGTCTTCATGGTTGCAAAGGATTTCACAGATGGAGATAAAGGAATGGAAATTCTATGTAAGAGGGAACACGCTAGCTAAGAGACAAAGGCAAGAAAATTCCTCAGGTTGGCTAGAGCATGAAAGGAAGGAAGAGAAAATAGAAGAAAAAACAAAAAACACATTGTCAGACCTCATTTTGGGAAAAGTAGCAGATCTGAAAGTCTGGGGCAAAATGTGGAGAGCCCCAGATGACAGGCTTTACCATTGGACAGCGGGAAGACACTGAAATCCGCTGCAGGTGCCACAATCCAACCAGGCCTAAGCAAATACTCTTTTTCTCTTTTTATTTGAAGTGATTTTGTTGCTGGTAGGTGAAAAGTGAAAGCATTCATTTAGGGAATTGCCTTAAAGATATGAGGCACTTCGTAAATATTGTTAGTAAAGCACCCATGTTATTTTCAGTTACTTAGCATTCCTATGAGAAAGCCAACTTTTCCCAAATCTATTTTTGAGTCTGATCAGTGAATAATAGGAGAAATGTTAAGGTGATTGAAATGTATTTAGAGCTATCTGATTTAATCTATGCATTTAGTATGTGTTTTTCTTTGGTTGCTAACATTGTCAAAACAAATGCATGCCTCCGTATTTTCAACGAACATAATTGGTTTTTTAGATTGTATTTTTAAAAATATATGTAGGAAAAATGTACATACATTCTATTCATTTGTGTTTGGATTATACCGTTAGTAGTGATGGTTTCTTTTCTCTACCACTTGCAAAACTAACTCATTATTTTATTTCTTCATGAAAGTAATGTTAATAGATTAGCATTTGCAAGTACACCCTAGCATAAGATTCATAATAAAACTCCTTTTTCTGCGTGAGTTACTGCACAATGACTGTAGGAATTATAAATGCATCAGGAGAGCTTAAACTGAATATTTTAACAGGACTATGGAGAAATGATGCCTCACTGCAAAATTTTATCCCAAGATTATTCTTATTTCTGAGAATAAAATTGCTTTCAAAATCCTTAATTTGTAAAAATAAGTTACCATAAGTAGGTAATGGAATCCATAGATATTTTAGAGACATGATAGAAATAGGGATAGAGAGAGAGACAGTAGATAAATTTTTTTCTCAGTTACAATAGGCTCAGTGTAGCCAAAGACATGTAATTTCCCCCATTACCCGTGACATGCTCACCCCTCAAAACTGGGCATCTTGTCTATTATTCTGGTAATATAGAATAAATGAATATAAGGGAATCATGATACTAAAATCACCAATAGCCTTCTCAGGGAAACGGTCAAGAACTATATTCAATATTATTTCTCTTAACTCACTTATTTTTAATTATTTTCCCAAAATTCCAATTCCTAATGCCCCACCCATCCACACATTAGTACCTCAACTATATTACTGCATACACCTTTGCCACTGCCCTTGGAAATATTCCAATTTCTTTCCTACTACAGGAAAAAAAAAATAACTCTTACCTCATTCTATTGAATTTTTATTTCCCCTGCCCCTTTACTTATTTAAAGTAGGTTACTACTATTGTACTTAACATTGGGTTACGATGCACAGAATGGGCCATTATCCAAAGGACAAGTTCTGGTACATTGAGAATTTAGCATCTCAAAGTTCTTTCTTGGTAACTGACTATAAATTTGGTCTAACACGCTGATCCTTTTAAAAGCCGAACAAAGAGGATCTGATGAAGGAAGAAGTTAAGAATAGAATTAATTTGCTCAGCACCAAACACACAAGAGAAATTGGAGTGGCTTCCCAAAGGACGATGTAAAACATGTGCACATATCCAGGAGCATATTAAATCTCTGACAAAAGACTGATCCTAAAACCATAGACTGATCCTAAAATCAAAACAACCACAACAATGAGAAACCGCCCTGACCAATTACGTTCTAGTATAACATCAATCAGTAAAATGCAATAAACAGAGTAAGAGTTAAGAAATGTTTTCATTGGGGCACCTGGGTGGCTCAGTGGGTTAAAGCCTCTGCTTTTGGCTCAGGTCATGATCCCAGGGTCCTGGGATCAAGCCCCGAATCGGGCTCTCTGCTCAGCAGGGAGCCTGCTTCCTCCTCTCTCTCTGCCTGCCTCTCTGCATACTTGTGATCTCTGTCTGTCAAATGAATAAATAAAATCTTTAAAAAAAAAAGAAAGAAAGAAAGAAATGTTTTCATTAATGAGACTAATTTGCTATTTGGCCACTTTCATTGTATCTTAGCACCTTTATATTTATATTTCCCTTCCTCTTACTGTTCCCTTTCTTCTTCTCTTCTCCTTCTTCTTCTTCTTCTCCTTTTCTTTTCTTTTCTTTTTTTTTTTTTTTGAGATTTGCTTATTTACTGAGAGAGAGCACACACGCTCACAGGTGACTGGGGAGAGAGACAAAGAGAATCATTCAAGCAGCCTTACAGCTTACTGCTAAGTGAGGAGCCCAACTTGGGGATCTATCCCACAGCCCATGAGAGAACAATCTGGTCCAAAACCAAGAGTCAAACACTGAACCAGCCACCCAGGTGACTTGCTGCTCCCCTTCTTCCATTTCCATTGAAAATGACCCCTACTTAGATTTTTTTTTTTAAGATTTTATTTATTTATTTGACAGACAGATACCACAAGTAGGCAGAGAGGCAGGCAGAGAGAGAGAAGAGAAAGCAGGCTCCCTGCAGAGCAGAAAGCCTGATGTGGGGCTCGATCCCAGGAACCTGGGATCTTGACCTGAGCTGAAGGCAGAGGCTTTAACCCACTGAGCCACCCAGGCGCCCCTTACTTATATTTTAATAATGAAGTATTAATACTGTCGTCAGCAAGTATATACGTTCTCAGGGGATCTTATTGCATTTTTTCCTTCCACTAAATGTGTGCTAAAATCCCAAGTTTCTTCACTTCCTTTGGCTCTGATTTACCCCAAATCTGAGAGCAGTCTGGCTCTTGCAGCTTTTCTTTATGACTCCCGCCATCACATCCCACCCGAGCCTAAACGCTGAGCTTTCGTCATCCACACACCTGAGAGGCAGGTCCATAGTTTGTGCTTAACATTTTTTTAAGTTTCCTTTGTCAGGACCACCACCGTCATGGCCATCAACATCACCTTCTTCTAGTTTTTCTTCTTCATCATCATCATCTTCACCATCATCTGTAAAATTTCCAATTCCTTCTCTGGATTTCTGATCCTTCCTTCCCTAGCTAGTTAGCTCAGATTAGCAACTCTTGATGGTATAGATGCTCAACTTTGTTCAGAAATACAGAAGTTATGGAAGTTATGGAACTATTCATATCTTAGTCAATTTCCCTGGCCTTGACTTCCAAGTCTTCCTCAATCTTCATTATCTTTTTTTCTTCCTTCCAGAGAATCACAGCTGGTTGGACATAGAAGGCACCTTAAAGGTCATCTTATCAACCCTTACTTTTCAAAGGTGAGAACATTGAAATTTAGCATTAGTAGGTAGAATAACCAGATGTACAACCCACTCTTCCCTCTCTGAACCCAAAGCACCTTTTCTTCTATCTATAGTTCTCAGCCCACAATGATACTGACACCCATGCAATGGTTGAAGATATTTTTTGTTGTCACAACTGGTTGTGTGAGGAATATGCTACTGGCATCTGGTGATGTTTGGCAGCATCCTTGGCCTCAACCTACATTTAACCAGATAACTGTTAAACATGTAGAAGGAAAATGAAGTTAGAGAATTAATCCAAGTCACTCAACAGTAAGTATAAGAGTCATCAATCCCAACCAGGTCTATCTGGCTTCTAGATACCATCACTCCCCACTATGGTGCCCTTTTGAAAATAAAAGTTAAAAAATCAACTCAAAAAAGAAAACAAACTCAAAGTGTTAGTATTGTATTGTATATTATCTTCTTTTTTTCATTTTCCCAAAGTTGGACCATTTCTAATTTTCCTGAATTTTGTAAATATAAACAGCCTCCTGGGGGAAGAAAACCACTGTCCTCACTTGGTGAGAAGAGAAAGAGGCTCCTATCAGTGGTGTTGGGACCTCAGCCCTGTCTCAGGAGGAGTCCTGCGAAGATTCACTAGCTCAGCAAAGAGGAAGCCATCTTGCAAACACTAGCCGTCAGAATAATTTACTGTATTTTGTTCTCATTTCAATAAGAACTCCATAAGGAAAGAGAGACATTTCCTGGGCTTGTATGCTCTTTTGTTTCATAAGCTATTTCCTTTGTAAGTCAATATGCCTCAGAGGCCTTCGAGCAAAAAGACAGGACTTCCTGCGTGTTTTTGGATATGAGGCAGGGGGCACCAGAGCTTGGACAAGAGTGTGGAGGGACAGGAATAGCAAGAAAATAAATAAGAGAAACAAAAATCTCCCAAGAATGTTTTTCAGAGTTTTATACTGTCAACCACTTACAGGGGACAGGGAAACAAACAAAAATTAAAAAAATTAAAAATAAGAAAACCCTTTGATTTCTATGATGGTATTTTTATCAAGAGAGTGACTGGCCATTTCAATGCTGATACTCTGACATTTACTATTTTTCAGACTCAGAGATCAGCACCTGTGTTCTCTGTCCAACCCAGGTTCTCATGTCTTACTACTGACTCAAAGTGGACTCCTATGTTTTCGCCATATATGCAATCAATATACATAGACTTAACTCTCCAAAATCATAACAGTGTTTTAATGGAGTCAAGTTGCCTCTCGAAGGAATCTGGTTGGTGATTTGGCTTTGATACTTATAATTACATGACCTAAGACCTGAAATAGACCACAATTACCATAAATAATAGTTTAAAGAATCACAACTCCATTTCTCCTTTCTCCCACCCAGCAGTATTTCTGACTTGGCACTGATATCTTTTTATTGCTTATTTGCCTACCTGACTAATTCTTTTAGAAGCTTAGGCATTCCTTAAAGAAAGGAACCACATTCTGTATTTCTCTTTATCCCCAAAGCCTGCAATAGTGTCTGACACAAATTAAGCGTTTGAGAAATATTGGTCAGGGTATCGGATGAATGAGTAAATAGTTAATTGCATGAATGAAAGAATGAACAACCATGGAACTCTCAGTAGGTCTTTGTCTGCCCTAAGTAAAGCCACAGAACCCACATTTTGCCCCTGTTACAGCATTAGAGAATGAGACAAAGGAGGAGTCTCTGAAACTTGAGAAAACTTTCTCAAGGACTGAAACCTAAGCAACTTCTGAACATGTTACTCAGAACTCTGAATAAGGATATCCGCTTTCTTGGGCTGTGTTGACCCTAAGTGCTAGTTACCTTGAATGTTACACTCCTGAGCTGAGGAAGATACTCTCACGGTTCCGAACCTCAACAGGAACTGAGAGGAGCCAGTGTGGTTCAAACACAAGGAGTTCTGTGTCTTTTACCTCCCAGAGGTTAGAAACTTGCACATTGGTAGCAATTAACTAGGTGAACACCATGATCCCACCAAGTTGGGACATTCTTTCACTACCAGAGCAAATGACAAGAGAACTCTAGAGATACGATTCTAAAATACTCTTGATATCAGTGCGTCCATTCTATTCAATTCAAAGTCTCCACAGGATAACTGGTAATCGCTTAGCTTCCTAATCTCAGTGTTCTCACCTGAAAAATGGAAATTAACAAATAAGTGAGTTTGGGGCATCTGAATGGCTCGGTTGATTAAGGTCTGACTCTTGATTTCAGCTCAGGTCATCATCTCAGGGTGGAGTCCCCTGTGGGCTCTGTGCTCAGTGATGAGTCTGTTTAAGGACTCTCTCTCTTTCTCTCTCTCTCCCTCTACCCCTTCCCGCCCCAAAATAAATAAATCTTAAAAACAAAACAAACAAACAATAAATAAATAGTAATAAGTTTAATAACTTATTTAAATAAATAGTAATAAGTTTATAGTATTTGCCAGAAAACCAGACACACACTGAACAAATATTGACTGCGAGGTCTTATAACATAGTTCCTGATGCTAAACACACAAAGAACAATTGTTGTAAAGCACTAAGTGCAACAAGAGCTCTAAGTTCACAGTGTTACAGAAACACAAAGAAAATAATCTATCTCAGTCTGACATCGGGCTGAGGAAGTTCTCCTGAACATGCCGCTTCATCTGAGACTTTGAGGATCATTAGGAGTTTGGGGGTTATCGAGTAAATGGAGGTGGGGGAGGATATGGCATTGCAAGCATCGGGACAGTTTACACAAAGACACAGAGATTAGACACCACATGGCACATAGACAGGAAACCAGAGCTCCTTGGTGTTTCTGGAGTCCAAAACTCAAGATACAGCAGAATTATAAGCAAGGGCCATCAAGAGGAGAGCCACGAGCTAGGTTAAGCAAGGAACCATTTGGCCATATCTGTCATTCAGAAAGAAAGTTCTTGTAGCCAGTGGGAGAACGGTGACAGTGCTGAACTTTACCTGAGCCACATACTCCTAGAAGATGGTGAAGCTTCTCGGGGATCCTTTCCAATCACGCCAGTCCCGCTCATGTCCCTTGCCCACCTCCAGCTCTCTCTAGCCTGGTTTACTCCTCTCCTGAAAGAAAAACCCTTCTGACGCTTGGGATCTCACCGTCAGAGCACTCTTCCTGTGGCAATAATTCATTTCACACACACGCACACACACACCTTGTCATAACCCTTTTAAATAAAGTCTCTCCTTACTCAGTCCAGATTTGCTTTTTCTTTTTCAATGGACTGGGTAGGAATAAGCCTGGAGCCCACATGGGACCATTGCAACAGTCCAGACCAGAGTGGGAGCATCCAAGCTGGGACACTAGAGTGGACACTAGAGTGGACACTAGAGTGGGGAGCAGCAAGAAACCTTTACAAGGTGAACCTGGTGGAAGCTGGTGGTGCTCTGGACAAACGAAACACTAGATGCTTTTAGAGAGAAGGAAGAGTCTGCATGTTGCCTGCATGCCTTCAGCATATAGACAGGAAACCAGACCTGGGAGGCTGTTCAGAGCTCCCTGGTGCCTCCTCTGAGCTCCCCGTGCACCTGCTACATCCCTGCATCACGGCCCAGGCACCGCGCAACCAGGTGTGTCTGTAACTCTCTCCCTATGGGCTGCAAGCTGCCCGAGAACAGGGTTTGTGATTAGTCACCTTTGTACTCTCAGAGCCAAGTGAAGTGCCTGGTGTCCTAGAAACAGACGCCAAGTGTTCACTGATTCACATTAGAGATTAACTCACAAAGCTGTTTTGATTTCTCAAGAAATCCATATGTGAGCAAGTTCCCAGTAAATAACTATAAAGAGTTTAGGGTACAAACCCTCCAGCTTCTGAACTGGTATAAGTGCCTGGGGAAATAATTTCAGATGATATGTATTCTAGATTTACCATGTACCAGGCATTGGGCTTAAGCAGTCGGAGTGCGCCCTCTCCTTTAATCTCCACTAAACCCCAAGAACAAGTACAATGATGATCATCCTTATTTTACTGATGAGTAAAGTTAAGACTAGAGCAAGTGATTTTCCATAAAGAAGCAGAGCTGGGATTCTGACCTTCCATCTGGCCCAAGTTCACACACTTAATCCCTACATGCGACTGCCTTCCTTCAGTATCAGAAATGGCTGTGACCATCTCATCGCAGGAGAACTGCTCATCTTTACGGACAGCGGGAAATCTGAGTAATAATAGGTCAAAGAGAAAGAGGTGATTAAAATGAGCAATGGAACTTACTCTTTCGGGCAAACGCCAGAAAGACGAAATTCATTTGAAAACGTGCATGACGTATCTATGGTTCAGTAGAAACATGGACCTGAGGGAGGAGATGAGGTTGTGAGAGCCTTGATGTTCTGTGCTAACCATCAGTCAGCATAAAAATTACCTTCTGAAGAATTGCAGCCAGGGACACACACACACACACACACAGCCTGAAAAAAATCATTTTTGCAAACATGTTTGCTTTTCCAAAACATTCTGTGCGCCTTGCATTTTCTCAGCACATTTCTGGGTTAAACAGCGAGAAGTTGGAGAGCTTTAGAACAGCCAGCACGATGCACTTTGGAGCTGACTATCTGCAAATGTGGCACTTCCTTTGGGACAGCCTTGCAGAACTACGATCGATATGTAACTTTGAGGGGGACCAGCAATTCAATTGCACCTGAGATAAATTTCAAATTGTCTAAGACACATTCCAGAGTGATGGCTGGGTGGCGGACTTCAACATATAGAAAGCATAATTAGCATAAGCCTTGGGCTTAGCCAGCTTCCAGAAGAGAAGAGAGGTATTTAAGAGCCAAGATGATCCTAAGATCACTTCCGCTTGAACTATTTCCTTCTGAGAGGCCGTGGATAGAGCACCAACCTTGCTGACGTTTTACAACCTCTGGGAAGGCTGAGGATCAGAGCGGGGGAGAGGTAGGACTGGGGTTGGTGACTTCTGACATTGCTTAACCAATGTGCTGTCATTTTTCTTGCTGTTATGCAGGTTTTTAAACTGAATTTCAAATACTCAAGCTCATGCCTAGAAAATATAATCAATCAGAATTGGGTATACTTTAACACATATGATGAAAACATGCTATAAGGGTGATGCGGTGAGAATAATTGTTGATTAATGATGTTTTCTGTGAGGAGGAGCATCCAGAGGCCCACCATGTACAAGCTCTGGGTCCGAGGTCACTTCATGAGGCTGGATGTAGAGGCAGGAGGCCACTGCAGTAGCTGAAACTAGAGCTGTACCAGACAGTGAATTGCGTGAGGGGTCCGGAGCTCAGCTTCCTAGCGGTGCCCTGTCCCATAAGCTCAGAAAAGTGACTTCATGCACTTCTGTCTCCGCAACCTTAATGACCTATAAAAAAACATTTCTATTGCTCCCCTATACCTATGATCCTTGAACTTTGGACAACACTGCAACTTGGTTTGACTTCACTGAGATCCCAAAAAGTAAAAAGAGAGAGAGAGGGAGATTGCCCTTGAAAATGTGGGTGGGACTCAACCAATTCATTGAAGGCATTTTGAGCAAAATCTGAGCTTTCCCAGAAAAGAAGAAGGAATTCTCCCTCAAGACTGTGACAGAGAGATCCTGCCTGAGTTTCCAGCCTGCCCGCCAGCCCTATGCACTTCCAACTCAGCTTCCAGCTCATGGCTTGCCCTGCGGATTTAGAATTTGCCAGGCCCCACAATCACATGAGCCAACTTCTTAAAATAAATCTGTATCCATATATTTTTTAAAGTTCCCAAAGTACTCTTCATGCCGGATTCCCTCTGTAATCTTTTTCTTAGAAAACTATCTTTCCTTTTGATTGAACAAATAAATGAAACAAAAAAATCTCAAACAAACGAAACAGCAAAGGCCTTCAACTTCATATTTGTCTCCCTCATCTGTACCGGGCTGTGTTCACGATACCATTTACTCTATTTCTAGATTGTTTGCTTTGTGATTGTCTTCTGTAATGTTACAACAGAACCAGGAATGAAAGCACAATCCTAACTGGTTCAAGATTAAAATCACCACAATGTGTGTAAATACATGTAAGTTAAGCAATCACTGAACAAAAAAACTGACATTTCATTTGCTAACCATTAATCTGTAGCCCTGCAACTGCAGATAAATGTTTGTATTAGGGAAAGAGCTATGAATCAGAGAGTTTGATTTCATATTTGTTATAATCTAGAGTAATTTAAACAACCTTCCCTTTCATAGTTCTTCTTTAAGATTTTATTTATTTGTTTGTTTGTTAGAGAGAGGGAGAGAGAAAATAACCTGGGGGAAGAGGGCAGCAGGCAGAGGGAGAAATAGACTCCCCTCTGAGCAAGGAACCCGAAGGGGGACTTGCTTTCTGGACCCTGGGATCATGACCTGAGCTAAAGGCAGACGCTTAACAAACTGAGCCCCCCTACCAGGTGTCCCTCATAGTTCATTTTGATTTCAAACTAATATCTGATGATCATATATAGTCAGAGTTGTAGTGAATATAAAAGGAAGGAGTGTGTACTGGGTATTTACACAAAGATACAAATGTAGTGATCCTAAGGGACACCTGCACCCCAATGTCTATAGCAGCAATATATACAATAGCCAAACTATGGAAAGAGCCCAGAGGCCCATTGACAGATGAATGGATAAAGAAGATGTGAGAGAGAGATATATATTCATGGAATACTACACAGCCATCAAAAATGAAATCTTGCCATTTGCAATGATGTGGCTAGAACTAGACGTATTATGCTAAGAGAAATAAGCCAATCTGAGAAAGACAATTATCATAGGATCTCACTGATAGGTGGAATTTAAGAAACAAGGCAGAGGACCATAGGGGAAGAGAGGAAAAAATGAAACCAAAGAAGGAGACAAACCATAAGAGAGTCTTAATCTTAGGAAATAAGCAGGGTTGCTGGAGTGATGGAGTAATGGAGTGATGGACATTGGGGAAGGTATGTGTTGAATGAGCACTGGGTATTATGTAAGACTGATGAATCAGAGACCTGTACCCCTGAAACAAACAATATGTTAATTACTTGATATTAAACATTAAAAAAAAATTTTAAAAATGAAGGAGTGTGATGAGTTGAACTGTATCCCTCAACAAGATATGTTTATATTATCACAATGACCAAATGAGGCTGAAACTACTAATATCCATATTTCATAGCTAATAAAATTGTGCACAGACAGCTTACAGCCAAGGTCATATTAGCAGGAAATACAGGGTATTGTATTTTTTAATACAACCATCTTAAGTCAAACACAAAATAATAAAAGAAACATACTGGCCTTGGGAAAAAAAATTACAATACCCTGTATTTCCTGCTATGACATGTTTTGTCTTTAAAATTTATTAAGTAAATGCGAAAACATATGCATGTTGACACAGTCATTCATTGGTTTTGTTTCTAGTATTGTCGTCCTCTTGAAATATTAACTCAAATGATCCAACAGAGGATTGAGAAAGAGAGAAAGAGAGAGGGAGAGTGCGTGGTGGGGCCAATGCAATCCTCAACAGACTAAGAAATAGAAGTACAAGCCTGTCGTATTCCTCATGTAATCATCACAGGAGAAGAATTCATAATCTCCAGAGTCACATCAAACTTCTGTTTTGAGGTGATTTTCTAATGTAACATCCATTCTTTTTCTTGAAATTCTTCAGTTCTTTGTGGATTCGGCATAGACTTGCCTCCTTCCCATCTTCTGTGTTCGCCCTGGCAGTGAGTGAAGATGGGCTTCGTGAAAATGATTCATTTCTTCCTGATAAAATGGGAGGAAATGTTTTTCATTGTTTTTGCCAAAAATCCTTTCTGCTTATTTTGTTTTGTTTTCTCTTCTTCGTTAAACGTGTGGGATGTCCAGGACTTTTTCCTGGAGTTATGGCTGTCTTTGGCAATGCTAACCCAGCGTCTTAACCAATTGCTCACCCTCCACTCATTCCAAGGAAGGAGGAGACAGAGATGAACATCTGTTCTTCCCCGCCATTTCTTTCAAAGCTCTTTTTTTTTTAAAGATTTTATTTATTTATTTGACAGACAGAGATCACAAGTAGGCAGAGAGACAGGCAGAGGGAGAGGAAGGGAAGCAGGCTCCCTGCTGAGCAGAGAGCCCCATTCGGGCAGGACTCGATCCCAGGACCCTGGGATCATGACCTGAGCCGAAGGCAGAGGCTTAACCCACTGAGCCACTCAGGTGCCCCCTAAGTTCTTCTGTTACAGACTTTCTTACCCATGGCCTTCCCTTCACCTAACAACAACTTCTTGAATTTTCTATGCCACATTGTATAAGCATTTGTCTATGATTCTCTGTTTACTTGCATGTCTTAGCTCATTTGATTCTTTCAGTATTATGATGACAAGAGTAATGACTGCTCCAAAGTAACTCCAATTTTTCTGCTTCACAGTGACCAAAAATATGATTTTCAAAGCTTTTAATTTTCCCCCCCAAACAACTGAGACAAAACTACTTGTATTCAGATTTATGATCTCAATGAAATTCAGAGTCTCAGGGTGACAGCCATGCAGACTCACAGCTGTGTATCCTCCATCAGGATTTCATATAGAGCCTGGGAAGGATTATTTAATAAGGTCCCTGAAAATCAAGACTCATTTCTAACTTTAGCAAAGGTAGCTCTGGAACAGAACAATGACTAATTCAGGCTTCATGGGTCAGGAACTGGATTCTGAAGTGCACTGAATACATCTTGGATGGTAGATAGATCTTTCATTAGCAAATATTTATTGGGCATTTCCCTGTACTAGAGGGACTGAGCTAAGAACCTTACGCACATTATCTTAATCCTTACTCAGTTCCATGAGGTAAATAATATTATCTTTATATCCCTTTCACAGAGAGATAACTGAGGTTTAAAGGGGTTAGTAGTCTACTGGAGGTGGAGTCAGGACTCAATCCTGGACAATTTGAAGCCAAACTTTTTGCTCTGAACCACCGTCCTCTAGTGCTGTCTTTTACTAGAACTCCACTGAGGGATCAGAAAGCCCGCTAGTGCATTTGAGACACATTTAATTGCCAAAGTAACAAAGGCAGTCACATTTACACCAAATAGTTTCCTGCTGTATTTTCTAGTGTGAGAACCTCAGAAGGGAAGATTTCACCAGAGATATGCTGGCCAAGAAATGTATCTCCTGGAGCACCTGGGTGGCTCAGGTGTTGGGCGACTGCCTTCAACTCAGGTCATGATCCTGGCATCCTGGGATCGAGCCCTGCTTTAGGCTCCCTGCTCAGTGAGGGGCCTGCTTCTCCCTCTCCCTCTCCCCCTACTTGCGTTCCCTCTCTCACTGGGTCTCTCTCTGTCAAATAAATAAATAAAATCTTAACAAAAAAAAAAAGCATCTCCCTGGAAGTCATTAATTGCCCTGCTATTTTTAAGTGGACAAAATAAACTATTTTTCCCATTGCCAATGTTGAAAGCTAATTCACACATTTCTTACTTTGGCTTACACAGTTTCACAAGTCCACCACAGCCCTGCCTCCCAGGCTCACGTCTCACTACCCACTGACTGCCTCTACCGCATCCTCACACCAGGTCTCTTTCACACTCGGATGACTCATGGGGCTTCAGACCTTCATGCCACTACGTGTACATTTCTTCGTGTTCCTTCTGCCTTCTTAGTCAGGGTGCAAGCCCTCTATTCATCCTTCAGGACTTGCTATGAGATCATTCCCTCTGTCCAACCTCCCTCGACTCCCCAGTACAGAATTAATCTCTCCTCTTACTATCATGCATTTTTATGACTATCACAATCATTGCTCTTATTTGCTTTATTATTATCTTTTCAGTTATCTCTTGTCCCAAAAGCTTGCCAGTACATACTGACAAGATTGTAAACCCCGCAAGAGCAAATCGTGATTGCAACTGTTAAGCTCTGCATTTCAGTGTCCCCCTTGCTGATGTAGGCCTCTCTATTTTTCATGCTTGAGAAACAGAAGTCCTATACCCACAAGATAACAGATGCCTTTTTTCCCTATCCCAGTTTCAACCAGTCTATTGCTTTTAAAAATAAGTTTATTTTTCACCTTCAAGATCATCACCAACCTCCTGTGGGTGGATAGTTTACTTACAACTTAATAATTAGAACTCAGAAAGCCATTAAGGAAATTTGTTCTGAGCTGTGTGGGTTTGAGTGAAGCCAAATAAATATTTTCAAACATTGTCCTATTCCCAAAGAACCATTGGTTTTTTAATATAACCACAGCTGTTAGCTAACAGAACCATGTCTTTAAAAGAGCAAAGTTCATTAATGCCTTCACATAATAAATGTTTAGACTGTCTGCCATGTGCCAAGCATTGTGTGAGATCCTGGGGAAACAAGAGCTTCATAGTGTACTGTCTAGAGGAAAAGAAAAAGAAAGGTTTAATAAGCAATCACTCAAATAAGCATGTATTTCCAAATGTGCAAGCACAGTAACAAGTAATATGGGTCCTCTGAAAAACAACAGCAGGGATTCTCAGCAGGTCTCTCAGAAAAGGACATTTAAATTGAGGCAGGGAAAGTGAGCAGTAGTTAACCAGTCAAGAGCAGAGAGAATGTCCCACCAAAAAGGGGCCAGCCATTGGTCCAAGATGCCAGCTATACACATGGCTTATGTATATATTTAGCTATGTGTATAGATATGGCCTCTAAATGCAAAGAGGTATTTCAGAGACACTGAACAAAACTCACCTTTTTTTATTTTTATTTAAAGAAAATATTTGGGGGTGCCTGGGTGGCTCAGTGGGTTAAGCTTCTGCCTTCGGCTCAGGTCATGATCTCAGGGTCCTGGGATTGAGCCCTGAATTGGGCTCTCTGCTCAGGGAGCCTGCTTTCCCCTCTCTCTGCCTGCCTCTTTGCCTACTTGTGATCTCTGTCTGTCAAAAAAATAAATAAAATCTTTAAAAAAAATAAAGAAAATATGTTACATTTAATCATTCCTTAATTAGGTGATTATTATTCAAGATAAAAGATAGTTACACAGAAAAGGAATGTGAGAAAGAAACATAGGAAAAGAGAATACAGAGATGATAAAATACAAGAATCTTCAACTTTTTTTCTTTTCATTTTTTGGGGAAAGAGAGAGCAACAAGGAGGGGCAGAGGGTGAGAGAGAATCTTCAGCAGGCTCCACACCCAGCGGAGAGTCTGACACAGAGCTCCAGGTCACAACCCTGAAATCATGAACTGAGCTGAAATCAAGTGTGTTGTTTAACCTACTGAACCACCTAGGCATCCTGATTTTCAACTTTTCATATTGCGGGCCCTGCTCCGGGCCTCCCAGGGAAACTATACTTTTACCAAGGTCAAAAAGATTCCTCAATGTCAAAGCATGGGCTCAATTTCTGCCCTGGGCATACACTGTACATCTGCTTCATTGAAAAAAAATAACCAAGAAGGAGCATTCCAAGCATAAAGGAAAGGAAAAAAAAAGAAAAAAAGAAAGAAAGAAAGAAAGAAAGAAAGACCCTCCCTGGTTCCCATAAGATTGAAGACACAGATTCTTGTGCGCAATGTAAACATTAAGAGAAAGTCTTTAGCTTTCTGGAGTGTCCTGTGTTATAACAATATGTAACTCTTTATGTTTAAAAAAAAAAAGTATTTAGTTCTGCACCAAATGTTCCTTCCCTGGAGCATCCTCTTCTCTATGAAGATTGTGTATTCTGGGCAGCTGTCCTAACTTGGGCTCAAAAAAAATTTTTATTCCAGGGATGCTTGGGTGGCTCAGTTGGTTAAGCCTCTGCCTTCGGCTCAGGTCATGATCTCAGGGTTATGGGATCAAGCCCCACATCAGGCTCTCTGCTCAGCCGGTAACCTGCTTCCCCCTCTCCCTCTGCCTGCCTCTCTGCCTACTTGTCATCTCTCTCTGTCAAATTAAAAAAAAAATCTTAAAAAAAAAAAAAAAGCAGGAAGAGGAGTACGTTCAATACAAAAACAGATACACACGTGACCAGAAAGACTCTACCACTGAATTATCAGAAATGTCTGCTCTTGGCAACTTTCTTTCTTTCTTTCTTTTTTTAAAGATTTTATTTATTTATTTATTTATTTTTAAAGATTTTTATTTATTTATTTGACAGAGAGAGATCACAAGTAGGCAGAGAGGGAGGCAGAGAGAGAGGAGGAAGCAGGCTCCCTGCTGAGCAGAGAGCCCCATGTGGAATTCGATCCCAGGACCCTGAGATCATGACCTGAGCCGAATGCAGCGGCTTAACCCACTGAGCCACCCAGGTGCCCCAAATATTTTATTTATTTATTTGACAGAGAGAGATGACAAGTAGACAGAGAGGCAGGCAGAGAGAGAGGAGGAAGCAGGCTCCCCACTGAGCAGAGAGCCTGATGCGGGGCTGGATCCCAGGACCCTGGGATCATGACCTGAGCCAAAGGCAAAGACTTTAACCCACTGAGCCACCCAGGTGACCCTCTCAGCAGCTTTCAATCAAGCTTTGGTTAATCTGATGCTGACAATAGCATCCTGTAGGTGTCTACATGAACTGGGAGAGGGGAGACTATTTCTAAGGGATAGTTTTAAAATACAAATTAATGTCATTGGATTAAAGATAACTTCACTAAAATGACTCTCCTACTAGTGAATTCCCAAAGAACATACTCTTTTTTTTTTTTTTTTTTAATTTAGGTTATCCTTGACAGGCAAAAGAAACTTTCCACATTTAATGTATAGATCTGGAAGAGTTTGACCCCAAGTATACACCAGTGAAACCACCATCATAAACACTACCATAAACATAAGCATCATCTCTAAAAGCTTTCTTTCCTCTCTCTTTTCTCATAAAATAATTTCTATCTCGGGATGCCTGGGTGGCTCAGTTGGTTGGACGACTGCCTTCGGCTCAGGTCATGATCCCGGAATCGCAGGATCGAATCCCACATCGGGCTCCCAGCTCCATGGGGAGTCTGCTTCTCCCTCTGACCTTCTCCTCGCTCATGCTCTCTCTCACTGTCTCTCTCTCAAATAAATAAATAAAATCTTAAAAAAAAATAAAAATAAAAATAAATAATTTCTATCTTATATTGTAACTTTTGGAGACCAGGAGGTCAGGGCATGGGGATCAGATTGATGTGAGGTGGAATGTGGGAACTGGGCTGGTGAAAGGAAAGACTATTCAAAAGAGGGTACTGGGGGCGCCTTTTGCCATGGGTTCCTGAGCAAGTGGCAATAATGGAGAATATGTTGGCATTGTCTGGAACACATTCTATGTAAGCCTCTTGCTGGCTTGGCAGCCACAAAGAGCACCCACTCTGAGGACTCACGAGTGAGACCGCCTAACCTAAGTGGTCATATCACTACGGATGGGAGGCGGAATCGTAAGAGGAGAGTGTTTGAGGAAAGCATAAAACTTGCATTTTCTGCCAACCTGTAACCTTAGACGAGGTGGGAATTTCAGGGAAATTGTTTCACCTTCAAGAAAAGAAAGTGCTGCAGGGCCATCCCTCACAGCTGACAACCTCCTGATTGTGATAACCCAGGCTGGAGAGGCCTGGAAACCAAAGCTCACGCCACCTGAGAACACCATCATTTCCTTTACCTTCTTCTCATTTATCTATCTCAAGGGTGTTTCTTTTCCAAATGGCAAAAAAGGACTTCCAGTCTAAGTGGTGGACTGAGATCATGGGGGAGGGGAGCGGAATCACTCTTCTGAAAACGTGAAAATTCTGGAGATCTTATAAGAAGGAAGTGTTTAGAATACACGCCTGAGTGCAAAGGGTGTGAAACACTTCTCGGGCACATTTTAATCAAAGCCAAAAGCGGCTGCCAGGGCAGTGAGCAGAATCATAGCCAGAGAAGCCTCTGGATCTTTGAGCTAAACTAGAGACTCAGGTTGGATGTGAGCTTTGAGCTTCTGTGAGATGATAGTCCCCTCAATATGGAGGGGATGGGGTGCTCAACTGAGGGATTTTTCCGTGCAAATCCAGAAGTCACAAAAGGCCACCCCGTCCCAAGACTGGGAGTCTTTCAAGTTCTAATCTTAGTTTAGAAACTGACCCACTCACAGTTTCAGGCTCAGGGACACAGCATGAAAGGTCTTTGGGTAGAAGAAGACTCGGTCCTAAGGAATCAGACATCACACCTCCGCCCCGTAAGAGTGTGGGATCAGACTTGGCACAGACTTGCCCAGGCAAATGTGAACCTATCCCTTAAGGACACTTTCGCAGCGCAGTGTATGGGACATGTAAAATGCCTATGTAACATGTATGTCTCTAGTCCATTTTTGAAGATTATATGAAGATTTATTATATGAAAGTAAAAAGAAAATGTTGACTTTATAAACAGTGCCTTTCCTTAATAGAAATTTTCAACCTCAAGCTTGGGTTTGAACCATTATCACTCCAGAGCGCCGATATACCAACATAGGAATATCTTATGGCGCCATCTAGTGTCTAAGGATTACATAGCCAATCTGCTCTACTAAGAATAAGCAGCCAAGTGATGAGTCACTGAATTCTACTCCTGAAACCACTATTAATTACACTGTATGTTAACTAATTAGAATTTAAATAAAAAATTTTAAAAACAGTAAACATCTCTATCATAGGTATCTAGAGATTTCATGAGCCATTGTTTGGAAGGACTATGAATGCCTACAATGTTAGGTTATCGGTTCTGTATTTCTGTTAAAATCACGTTCTATACATATTACCAGTGGAATCCATGTGTTTTTGCTGCCCACATGTCCCTACCCATTTCCACTGTCTGCACATGCCGGAATCCATTCTCACTCATGTCTGTGGCTGCCATGCTATATACAAACTAAGAGGTAAGTCAATCTGCATGGATGAGAGTAGAAATATCAACAATTTGATAGAATTACACTACCATTTAAAAGGAAAAATTTTGATGCCCAAAGAGATTGTCTTATAAGTAAAAGGTGTATCTTTACAAAGAATGGCAATAGTCTCTCGTGGTAAAACTATATATAATAATTTCTTCTGTAAATTGCTCAACTGAGGCTTTCAGCATTTGGGGCTTGATAGCCTGCTTATGTTGTCAAGAGTCCTTCCTTATTCACAGAAAATGCCTCACATTTGTCTGGTGCTCTGGAGGGATGAACTGGTGTCAGTGAGAGCACCTGCCCAATGAGAAGCATGTGATCTCTCTCCTTAGGACCGGCCTGCCCACTTTCAGGGAAGAAGAAACCCATTCACTTCGTTTGCCTGGGCTGGCTTGTTTGTTTTTCAGGGGTAGGAATTGGCTTCCTAATTATAAATTGAACTGTTTCCGATATTTCAACAAAACAGAGTAAAAAAATTGATATTTTCATCTCTTGTGAGAAGTTGCCAGCTACTGGTAATAAGGGTTTTTACATTTTCCATTTCTTTCATAAAAAACTGCCTGTTAGAGACCAATAACTTCCCCCCAATTGAGTAAAGACACTTGACCGAAGCTTACCTAAAAGTATACACTAGTTGTCAGATCCACAAAACCGGGTGAGAACAGTGGCAAACACTCCACAGTAACAATAAGGCCAATTCCTTTCAGCTCACACAAACGTGGGAGCAAAAAACGGGCTAATCCTGCCGCTGCCTCCAAGTGAAGGTCATGAACCACCACTGCTAATGTTCCTCCAGGCCTGAGTTCAGACAGGTCTCTACCTTGACTAGGAAGTGCCTCCTTAGCCCCATCCAGGCTCTGAGGTGTGAGGCGCACAGTCAAAGGCAGGACAGGGTGTTACCAAGAATACCTCTTGAAAATAAACCATTCTGTACTATTTGTCAATAAATTATAGAATAAGCTATTACAGGTCTGGATTTGTTTGTCTTATTCCTGGTAGGCTAACAGGGGTAGAGGTAGAATTTTAAAAGCTTGTCAAATTATACATTATCCTTTCATACATGTCTGTCTTCTGTTCTCTACCCTCTAATTCATCTTTGGGATCATTTGCAAGTGGAATGGAAAAGAACCCAAATTAAATCAAGATATCATTTATCATTTATTTGAGTAAGATTCTTTTTCAATTACTAATACCCAATATTTTGGCAAGGGTGCAGGAGGTATAAATTTATACAAGTTTTCTAGAGAGTAAAAAAGCACATGCCCTTTGACCCAGCAATTCCATTCTGGAGATGTATCCCAAGAACAAATGTGGAAAGAACAGCACCAGAATTTTTATTGTACTATTATTTACAATAGAAAAACTTTGGAACAACCTAAATCCTCAAAAGTAAGATAATGGTTAACTAAGGTATGAGGTGGCCACCATGCAACCATTTAAAAAATATATGGAAGATTATTTAAAGAGATAGAAAAATGTCACAATATAAAAGTGGAAGGAAAAAAACATACCACCAAACAGTGTGTACATGTTAATAAAATATGGCAATGTGAGCAATAGATATCTCTAGGTATTGGTATGGGCAATTTGATTTTCTTCCTCGGGTTTATAGATTTGTCTAATGAGCATGACTGCCTACTATAATCTGAAAAATAAACAATAGGTTATGTATAAAAAATGCCAAAGTAGAAGAGTCATGTGGTGGATAGAGTCACAAGCCTGAGTGAAGAAACAAAAATATCCATTGTTCTTCCAAATAATCATGACTTTGTAATTGCAACTCAGCAACCATCACAGGGGCCAGCCAAGTGTCATTGCTAATCATAATTTATGTGATAAGATTCCAGGAATCTACTTCAGATTTTCTTTCATAACTTACACTAGTAGAGTCCTATGGAGAACTACATTAAGGCATGCAGATGTGTTAGATAAATTCGATTCGGTCGTGGTGAACCATCCTTTTAATATACTGTTGGATCCTTTGGTTATATGTTGGTGAGAATTTTTGCATCCACATTCATCAGGGCTATTGGTCCATAATTCTCCTTTTGGGTGGGGTCTTTGTCTGGTTTGGGGATCCAGGTAATCCTGGCTTCATCAAAAGTGTTTGAAAGTTTTCCTTCCAGTTTTTTTGTTTGTTTGTTTGTTTGTTTGTTTGGGGCTTTTTTTTGTAAAGTTTCAGAAGAATAGGTATTAAACCTTTTTTTAAATGTTTGGTAGAATACTCCTAGGAAGCCATCTGGCTGGCACTGGGCTTTTGTTTCCTGGGGGATTTTTGATGACTGCTTCAATTTCTTTGTTGATTATGGGCCTCTTCAGGTTCCCTTTTCTTCCTGGTTCAGTTTTGGTCATTTCTAGGTTTCTGGGAATGCATCCAGTTCTTCGAGACTCCCTGATTTGTTGACTCAGAGTTGCCATCCTATGTTCTTACAATTGTTTGTATTTCTTTGGTGTTGGGTGTGATCTCACCTTCTTCATTCATGATTTTATTGATTTGGGTCCTTTTCTTTTCTTCTGGAGAAATCTGGGGTGTATCAATCTTATTAATTCTTTCCAAGAACCAGATCCTAATTTCATTGATCTGTTCTACTATTCTTTTGGTTTCTACTTCATTGACTTCTGCTCTAATCTTTATTATTTCCCTTCTCCTTGTGGGTGTAGACTTTCTATGCTGCTCTTTCTCCAGCTCCTTTAGGTGTAGGATTAGGTTATATATTTGAGAACTTTCTTGGTTCTTGAGAAAAGCTTATAGTGCTATATACTTCCCTCTCAGGACCCCCTTTGCTGCATCCCAAAGATATTGAACAGTTATGTTTTCATTCTCATTTGTTTCCATGAATTTTTTAAGTTCATCTTGAATTGACTGATTGACCCATTCATTCTTTAGTAGGATGCTCTCCAGCCTCCTTATATTTGAGTTCTTTCCAAATTTCCTCTTGTGATTGAGTTCCATTTTCAAAGCATTGTGGTCTGATAATCAAGAAATGATCCCAATCTTTTGGGACAAGAATGAATATGGCTGCCTTTCAATCTCTGGCCCTGGAGCTGAGACCTTGGGGCCCCACTCCTCAGTGTGCCTCACAGAAGAGCGGTCAATCCTTCATGTCTCCTTGGTCTCGTCTGCACTCTGTGCTGACTGGTCCTGTGACCAAACATCTCTATCTCTGGCCCACGACCCTGTTTGGAGTCTCCAAACCCAACAGACTCCTGCAGCATGCTCAGGCACCACTCCTCCTGGGGGAAGAAAGGGGCTCTCTCCGGTTGTGCCTCTTCTTGGGCCCCTTCTCAAAGAACAGTGGCCAGACTGTGCTGTGGATCACAGTTTACGGCAACCTCCAGCTTAGAGGCCACTCCTGGGCTCGCTCTATACAGCTGGATGCCCTGCTTCGATACCTGGGAGCTCTGCTGCCCTCAAGCACCCCTGGTCTTCCTGGGACCCCAAAGATCCTGAGAACACACTGTTCCATTGAGGGTTCCACCCCTTGCTTTGCCTCCAGAGCAACGTCCCTCACCAGAGCAGACTTCTAAAAGTTCCGATTTTGTGCTCTGCTGCCCTTAGCACTTGGCAGTAGCCGGCTGATGGAGGATCCCTCCCTCCACAGTTTATCTTCCTGCCTAGAGACTTAGACTCACTTTTCTGTACCTTCTACCTTGCGGAAAGTGATCGCTTTTCTGTATATAGAGTTGCAGCTATTCTTTTCTTTGATCTCTGCTTGAATTTACAGGTTTTCAGAATGGTTCAATAGCTATCTAGCTAAACTCCTTAGACCAGATGAAATTAAGATCTCCTACTCCTCTGCCATCTTGGGCTCTCTCTCTTCTTCTTTATCCAGATTTCTTTGGGTGTTTGAGGTCTTTTGTGATTCCATACGAATTTTAGGATTGTCTTCTATTTCTTTTTTTTTTTTTAAGATTTTATTTATTTATTTGACAGACAGAGATCACAAGTAGGCAGAGAGGCAGGCAAAGAGAGAGAGGGAAGCAGGTTCCCTGCTGAGCAGAGAGCCCAATGCAGGGCTCAATCCCAGGACCCCGGGATCATGACCTGAGCTGAAGGCAGAAGCTTTAACCCACTGAGCCACCCAGGCACTTCTTGTCTTCTATTTCTTGAAATCATGCCATTGGAATTCAGATGGGGATTTCATCACATCTGCAGATTGCTTTGGGTACAATGGACATGTTAACAGTATTAACTCTTTCAGTTAATGAGCATGGTGTATGCTTCCATTTATTTGTGTCATCTTCCAAATCTCTGGTCCATACATTCACCCACCAACACACACATATTTTTCCTTCCTTCTCTACCATGCATTCGGTATACCAGGTCTTTCTCATTCTTGGTTACTTTTATTTCTAGATTTTCTTTGCTTGATGCAATTGTCAATGGCATTGCTTTCTTAAATTCTTTTTGTGAAAGTTTGATATCAGTATATAGAAATACAAGTTGGGGTACTTGGGTGGCTCAGTCAGTTAAGTGTCTGGCTTCAGGTCAGGTCATGATCCCAGGGTTCTGGGAATGAGTCCAGCATTGGGCTCCCTTCTCAGCAGGGAGTCTGCTTTTTACTGGCCCTCCTCTGCTCCCCCTGCTTGTGTTCTCGCTCTCTCTGTCAAATAAACACATTCTTTTTAAAAAAAGAAATGCAACAATTCTCTGTATATTGACACTGTATCCTGCAGCTTTACTGAATTTGTTTATTCTAACAGGTTGTGTGTGTGTGTGTGTACTCTAGGGACTTGTACATATGGTATCATGTCATCTGCAAATAGCGACCATTTTCTTTTCCTATTTAGATTTCATATCTTTTTTGGTTTTGTTTTTGTTTTTGTCTAAATGGTTTGGCAAGGACTTTCAAAACTGTGACGAATGAAAGTGGTAAGAGTGGGCATCATTATCTTGTTCTTGATCATGTAGAAAAATTTTCAGAATTTCACCCTTGAGTATAATGTCAGCTGTGGACTTTTCATATAGGGCCTTTGTTTAGTTGAGGTATGTTCGATCAATACCCAGATGGTTTAAAGTCTTTATCATAAATGCGTATTGAATCTTGTCAGGTGTTCTTTCTGCATCGACTGTAACAATCCTAGGATTTTTATCTTTTATTTTATTAAGGTGGTATATCCCATTGGTGGATGTGAAGATGTGGAATCATCCTTACATCCCTGAAATAAATCCACTGGATCCTATTGTGTGACTCTCCTGATGTATTGTTGAGTTAATTTTGCCAGTAAATTGTTGAGGATTTTTGCATCTCTGTTCATAAGGGATATTGGCCTTTCCTTTTCTTGTAGCATCTTTGTCTTGTTTTGGCAGCAGAGTAATGCTGCCCTCATAAAATGAGTTTTACAGTTTTCTCTCCTATTTTTTAAACAACTTGACACAGGGTTGGTATTAATCCTTCTTCTACTGTCTGGTTAAACTCTTCAGTGCAACTGTCTGGTCTTAGGTTATTTGTTTTTGTTGGGATGATTTGATTATCAAATCGAAGTTTTTACTAGTGATCAGTCTATTCAGATTTTTTATTTCCTCCACAGTTCAGTCTTTCTATGTTGTTGTTAGGAACTTACCCATTTCTTCTAGGTTGCCCAAGGTGTTGGCCTCGCCTTGTTCATAGTACTCTCTTATGATCCTTTGTATTTTTGTGGTATTCATTGTAATAGCTCATCTTTCTTTCTTTTTCTTAAGTTTTTCTCATTTTTTAATTTAAATTCAATTAGCCAAGTTTTAGTTTTTGATGTAACGGTCAGTGATTCATTACTTGTGCATAACATCCAGGGCTCATCACCACATGTCCCCTCCTTAATACCCATCACCTAGTTACCCCACCACCCAGCCTACCTCTCCTCCAGTTTGTGAGATCGTGCTGTCCCATCAAGGGACATCGTGTGTGTCATATGGAAGAAGAATTGAAAACAAAGGAACCAGAAGCAAACCTACTCGTATGAAAGGTACTGCAGTAGGAATTTAGAAAAATAAGTGAAAATTCCTGAAATGGTAGTTGGACAACAGAAATGGGAAGAAGGAAACATATTAGAGAGCCATTGTGGAGGTAGAAGGAACAGGGCTTGATGACGGAGTGGAAGCAGAACGTGACTGAGAAGACACTGTTCAGGCTGTGATGGTGCAGCTAGCGCAAACCCTGGATGTGTTTACCCTCACTGTCTATCTGAATAGGCAATTTCCACTAATCTGTTCTCCTTTAACAAGTGATACTGTGCCACTCCACTCCTAATTTACTACAGCTACAAAAAGCCCCTTCCAACCTGGGAGGACATGGCATTTGCTACAATATGTTATTATATATGCTATTAAGTATGTTACATACTATATGTGTTACCATATATGCTCTATGAAGTCCAGCTACCTCTGCAGTAAGCACAAGGTTAGAGGAGCAGCGGTATGGATAGTTTAAAAATAGGATCTTTTTATTTTTTTTATTAATTTTTTTTAAAGATTTTATTTATTTATTTGACAGAGAGAACTCACAAGTAGATGGAGAGGCAGGCAGAGAGAGAGAGAGAGAGGGAAGCAGGCTCCCCGCCGAGCAGAGAGCCCAATGCGGGACTCGATCCCAGGACCCTGAGATCATGACCTGAGCTGAAGGCAGTGGCTTAACCCACTGAGCCACCCAGGCGCCCCTTTTTTATTAATTTTTTAAAGGATTTTATTTTATTTATTAATTTGAGAGAGATAATGACAGAGATAGCGAGAGAAAGCACAAGCAGGGAGGAAAGAAAGAGAAGCAGGCTCCCTCTGAGCACAGAGCCCAATGTGGGGCTCGATCCCAGGACCCTGGGATCATGCCCTGAGCCGAAGGCAGATGTTTAACCAACCCAGCCACCCAGGCACCCCTAGGATCTTTTAAAAATACAGCTTTAGAATATAGGTATGTTTATAAAGAAGCAAATTTTGACCTAGGACCCCCCCCCAAAAAATCATTGTATTTATATTTTTAGTTTTTTGCTGTTGTTCATACTGCTGTTGTTGTTTTTCTGTTAAGTGATGTGTAAAGCAGATGTTCTCAGCTCTTCCCTGAGCCTCATTCAGGTGCAGAACCTGGATGGGCCAGACAAAAAGAAGTCAAAGGGTCGGGGGCAGGGATGGGTAGTCATCATCTGGTAGATAAGCCACAGGTGACCAGGAGTCATAGGTTTCACTGGCTTCTCATGAAAGGGTAACCATTTCTCAGCAAAGTGTGTATTTTCTGGTCATTGACTTTTATAGGCCACATCTCCCTTTTCATGTTCTTCTTGTAGGTTTACAATGGAAATGGTCATTGACTGAACAAATTTCAGAACTGCCATATCTTTCAGAGCACAGATTGGTGGTTGTCAGAGGTAGTGGGTAGGGATATGTGAAATGGATGAAGGTGGTCAGAAGATGCAAACTTTCAGTTATAAAATAAATAAGTCCTGGACATGGTGACCACAGTTATCATACTGCAATTGATATTTGGAAGTTGCTAAGAGAGTAGATCTTAAAAGTCCTCATCATAAGAAAAAAGATTTTCCAACTGTGTGTAATGGTGGCCATTAAGTAGACTTATTGTGGTCATCATTTCTCAATATGTACACATACTGACTCATTCTGTTGTACACCTGAAACTATAACAATGTTATTTGTCAATTATATCTCAAAAAAAAGAGAACTGGCATTTTTTTGAAAGTATAATATTTATAATATTTATAAAATTTATCATTGTTTGGAAATGATACTGCAATCCAATGAAGACTTAAAATAGAACGGGTAAGCATACAGTTATATTTAAAGTTTGTTTTAACAAAATAAAACGTTTTCAGATATAGTCTTAAAATAATAGTGCTTTGTATATGGAGAAAGCTTTAAAAAAAAAAAAAAAAGATACTGATTGATTAACAAGGTGATATTCTGCTCCCAGAACAACTGGAAGGAAACTTGGGCTTCTGTCTCACCTTTCTCATTATCTTTGTAACATCTACAAGTTGGTTCCTTCTCTCTGTAGCTAGAGGAGGTCTTCCCCATTTTTAAGAAAGTGATCAGTTTCCTAAGTAAAAAACTATTAGCTTATTAGCTGTTACAAAGAAAATAATGCCATTTTCCATTTTCTCTTCTTGATAAATGTTAATAAAGTTGTGTTCATCAGTTTCCCCCTTCTTCAAAGACTTGAATGGGTGGAAATTTTGAGGACCCCATTCTTGACTGAATTTTTTTGTCCATTTTCATTCTTTTTCTACCCAGTGGACACAAAATATTCTTTAAAGACTTTAAAGAAAACCCTATTTTCAGAATCACCCCTATCTGAACATAGAAAAACAGTTGCTCTGTCATACTATCTTCCATGAAAAACAGTTCCCATGGGGACAACCCAAGAAGACCGTTCTCTGCACTGGCCAGGGGGCTCGGGACTTCACAAAGGGTATTTGTGCACTGTCATGTTCTCAAACCACCCTGTTCCTCCCTGGCTTCCCTGCCAAAGAGCAATGAGCATGGCCCCTCAGTTGTTAGTGTCTCCTGCTTTGTCTGCAAACCAACTGAAACAAGTCCCCCCTTAGAAAGATGCCAGTCCAGGGCCCTTTGTCTTAGCAGGACCCTGAATTAGTGAAAACCTGCAACCCGAGCTGGAATTCCCAGATTACCTGAGAACAGTTTCTCCATTTTGGAGGGAGGCTTTGCTTCAACCTGATTCTGGCTGGGAAGAAGAGTCCCTCTGTTTCTTTAACAACATTGGAGTATATGCTAGAAAGGGACCATGCCCTTGACTTTCTTCCCTTTTATTTCCTGTTTCCATTTGGAGCATAAATTTCTCCTAAAAGGCCATGAAGTTCACTCTCACACACCATTCATGCCCTTCTCACTGTTCGGCTTGTCCCTAACCCACGCTGGTGGGTATGGATAGATGGTATTTCTTACGGCAGAGAATGTTCTTAGAAGAGAAGTGATGCTAATGCAAAGCGTCTAGCCCTGACCTTCACTAATCACTTTAAAACCAAGGCCAGCTCTCGTATGGAGTGAAACAAGGTTCTTCTGAAGTTCCTCTACACTGTGGCCAGAGCTGCCTCTCAAAGCTCATACCATGAGAATTCCCTGGTATGAATCTACCCTTAGATGGTTTGTGAGAACAAACAGAACTCTGCCTCTAGGTCCAGAGGAAAGCTACCCGAGCTCAACCCTGCAAGCTAGTCCCACGGACAGCCCACAAGTATCAACAGCATCTCCACCAATGCCCAGGCTCTCTGCTCCACTATTTTAATACTAGAAGTACCTGGTATTAGAGGGGGCAGGAGGTGTGAGCGGTCAAGGACCCAACATAAAAGTCTATGATCCTTCCACTCATCCCAAACCATTGCAGCATCATGGAAAACAAATGAAATTGGCTTTTCTGTGGACTTGCTCTGGCATAAAGTATCCAAGAAAAAGGGTCTTGCTCTTTTGCTAAAACAAAGATTTTCCCTTCTCAGTGAAGAATTATCTTCTATCTATAGCTAGATCACTTATTTTTTAAGCAAATGTGTTAATAATTGGTAAGGTATCCAATATAAAATAAAACCAGGGGCCCCTGACTGGCTCAGTCAGTGGAGCCTGTACCTCTTGATCTCGGGGTTGTAAGTTTGAGCCCTGTTTTGCTTGTGGAGAGTACTTAAACATAAAACCCTAGAAATAAGCAAACAAAACAAAGTCATAGGTGGTCACTTTTTTAAATGTAGCTTAGGGGCGCCTGGGTGGCTCAGTGGGTTAAGCCGCTGCCTTCGGCTCAGGTCATGATTCCAGGGTCCTGGGATTGAGTCCCGCATTGGGCTCTCTGCTCAGCGGGGAGCCTGCTTCCCTCTCTCTCTGCCTGCCTCTCCATCTACTTGTGATTTCTCTCTGTCAAATAAATAAATAAATGAAATCTTTAAAAAAAAAAATAAAATAAATGTAGCTTAGAAGGCCCTATTGTCACAAACTAGGTATGATTTTAATAGATAAATGATTCTACCACCCGGCATCTGATGGAAAGAAGAGCTGGTGATCATTTAAAATCAAAGTGATCCTTTTTGTCAGATAATCCTCAACTTTTAACCAGAATAAAGATATTAATTCTAGACAACATGCTAATTTATTGTTACCTTACAAAGAGTTCTTGATGCCATTTTATTACAGAAGAAGGGACACTAAGAAGAGATAATACCACCCCTCTAGCTTCTATGAAACAGGTTGACATTTTTTTTATATCTGAAGTAAATACTTTTCCACAGCCATTTAAAGATTTTTCAAGTATAAAATTATTCACACCATGTGCTGTAGAGTTGTGGTGGCCTTGTTGCCCCTTCCTCAGGGCAGTGTAGCAGGCTCCAGTTTCTTTCCTGTGCCTTCAACCTGTCTTGCCCTGGGGGGCAGCTTCTCTTCAGCATGTGGGCACCATAGCCTGATGGTCCAGCCCCATTGGCTGCCAGCTTAGGGTCTGTACCTGGACCATAGGCTTTTGAGCACACTGGAGCTATTTTCATAAATTACTCCTTGGCCTACATTGAGGGACATCACAAACAAGGAACTTGTTGAGTCTCTCAGTGTGTTTACTGTAAAGAGGTTGCTAATTGCATTGCACCCGCTAATTACGTTGCACATCCTCTCCAGGAGATCCCAAAAGAAATTTTACTTTGAGTCTCAGAGTCAGGAATGAATATGGCTCCTCTATGTAACTAATTAAAATTAATTTGTTTTAATTTTATTGTCACTTTGAAGCATATTATCTATCTTCTTTGAATGGACTGCTAGAAAACTGAGAGTCAGCTTTTCTGAAGTTTATCCTTAGCAAACCATCCTCTACAATATACAGTTTAAATTTTTAAAAAATATTTTCTGCACAGTGAAGGTAACAATCAATAAAACTAAAAGGCTGAATGAAAGATGATATTTGCATATCCAGTAAAGGTTTAGTATCAAAAAAATATAAGGAACTGACACGACTCAACAGCCAAAAACCAAATAATCCAATTTAAAAATAAGCAGAAGACATGAAAAGTCATTTCTCGGAAGAAAACAAACATAAGGCCAATAGACACATTAAAAAAAGAAGATGCTCAACATCACTTATCATCAGGGAAATGTAAATCAGAACTACAATTTAAAAAAAACAACTAAGTGAGATATCACCTCATACTTGTCAGAATGGCTAAAATCAAAAACGTAAGAAACGAGTGCTGGCGAGGATGTGGAGAAAAAGGAACGCTCTGGCACCATTGGTGAGAATGTAAACTGGTGAAGCCACTGTGGGAAACAGTATGCAGCTTCTTCAAAAAATTGAAAATAGATCTATCCTATGATCCAGGAATCGCACTACTGAGTATTTACCTAAAAAATACAAAAACACTAATGAAAAGGGATACGTGCACCCCTACGTTTATTACAGCATTATTTACAGTAGCTGAACTATGAGAGCAGCCCAAGTGTCTGTCAACAGATGAATGAATAAAGAAGATGTGGTATAAATAGGTAATGGAATATTACTCAACCATTAAAAAAAAAACCAATAAAATTTTGCCATTTGCAACAACATGAATGGAGTTAGACAGTGTAATGCTAAGAGAAATAAGTTAGTCCGAGAAAAACAAATGCCATATGATCTCACTCATATGTGGAATTTAAGAAACATAACAAAGAAGCAAAGGAAAAATGAGAGAGAGAGACAAATCAAGAAACAGACTCTTAACTATAGAGACAAATTGATGGTTACCAGAGGGGAGGTAGATGGGGGATGGGTGAAATAGGTGATGGGGATTGAAGAGTACACTTATCATGATGAAAATAAAATAAAATAATAAAAATTTTTAATATTGTCATTTTTATTTATAATTTTATATACTAATCTTACCTACTAGTTTTTCCCTATTCTTTCTACTCTGATTTTAATTTTTTTCTGCTTTTCTCTTCCATTCAATTCAGATTTTTACCTCAGCTTCATCTATTTATATAACTAAAAACCTTTGAAACAGGGAAAAGAATAAATTAAGACTGGAATACCCAGTTATTTCCCAATGACAAATAAAATATCTCTTTTTTTCCTGAACTGATATACCAGGAAAGAGAATGCAATTATAGAATTTTATAAAGTTAGAATAATTATAGAGAACAGTGTTGCAAACAAATCCACTAGTTATTGCTCAAAGAACCATTGCATGAAGGACTGAAGTGAACCCAAAGTCAGGAGCAAATGCTGCAGAAAGAGTAAGACAATGGTTTAGGAAGCCAGATCTAAAGGAAGATACCCAGCATTACCTCCAGAGTCACAAACCATATGGGTTAATTTCTATCTGTAGTGAATTGAATAGTGACCCCTTAAAGATATATCCAAGCAGAACCTTAGAATGTAATCTTGTCTGTGTTCAAAGGAAATGCAAACGGAGACCAGACTTGAAAATACCCTGAGCAGACCAAACCAGCTTGGTCATACAAGTGAAGCTTAATTTAGCTTATTTTGCAAGACAAGCAAGGCTAACTTGACCCTGTGTCACTTCTTGTTTGTGCCTGTGAAGATCATAAGTAACAAATTGTTCCCAAAAATTGATATGAGGTAACCACTGACCAATTCCTTTTCATTTAAGAAGATTTTAATATTGTAACCAGTCACTGTGAAGAGTAAACAGCTACTGCCTCCAGATTATGTGAACTGTGTTCTAACAACATACCTCTGAGCATCATTCCATGTTTTGGTTTGGATGCTCCTGGTCAGCAAACTGTCTATTTGATGTATACACAATACATTTTTACTAATTACTACTTCAGTGATTTATTGGTTTTACATCTCTTTTTTCCTGAACTTTTGGAATAAGTGTCTTTCAAAACGTAATGAAGGAAAGGATCTAGGAAGGAAATCATCCTAAATTAAGGTGGGTCCTACCCCCAGTAGAAGCATCCCTGTAAGAGACAGAAGGGAAGACAGAGGGGAAAGGCATATGAAAACTGGAGCAGCAATCAGAGGGCAGCCACCAGCTAAGGAAAGCCAAGGATTGCCAGCAGCCACCAGAAGATAGGAGAGAGGTATAAAGCAGATTCTCCCTCACATTCTTGAGGAGGAATCAAACCTCTCCATACACCAATTTTGGATTTCTGGCCTCCAGAACCACGAGAGAACAAATTTCTGTTGTTTGAAGCCATGCTGTTTGTGGTAACTTATTACGGTAGTCCTGGGAAACGAATGCACCATCTTAAGTCTCCAGATTAAAATTCACACCAGTTTGGGATACCTAAGTGGGCCAGGTCATGATCTCAGGGTCCTGAAATTGAGCCCCACGTCCAGCCCTGCTCTAATCTCCACGCTGGGCACGGAGCCCACTTAAGATTCTCTGTCTACCGCTCCCTCTGCCGCTCCCTGGCACATTTACGCAGGCTCCCTCTCTCTGCCCCTCCCTCTCTCTCTCAAAATAAATAAATAAATACAAAAATAAATATCACACTAATTCATGTTTTAGGTTTTAAAGAATTTACCTGTGAATTAAACTCTTGGTTAAAGTGACTTTTTCCAAATGAAGTAGTTTAAATATTAAATATTTAGAAAATACATTCCAAATACAAATCAGTAATTATTTGTGATATTAAGCTGAAGATGTTTATACTTCAGCCTAAATATTTTAACTTTCCAGGAGTGTATACACATAAAGACTATTCGCCATCACATTTGTATTTTAATAGACAATGGTATGATATACAATACAAGGAAAAAATACAACTCATGTGTGCATGATTTCTATTATTCAGAGTATGTCAATCAAGTATAGAATTCCTCAAAATATGGTTATTAACCTCGTGTTTATATCATGGAATGTAGATCTTCTTGACAAACACTTTTAAAATACACAAGCAAAGACATTACATGCCCACTAGGAGAAAAGGAAAAACTACCGGTAAGAGAGAATTTACTAACAAAAGAAAATTCAGGACATATAATAACACAAGACAAAATCTGAATGGATACTAGACAGTAATGAATACTATTGTTAAGGATAAACTTGTTTTAGAAAAAATGGAAATCATCTCGTAAAAGAAATAAGAAGAAAATACGAGGTTTCTTGTATTTTTTTTACAAAATAATTCGGTGTTCTTTTTACTCTATTCATGTTAAGCTCAGTGAAGTAAGAAAAGAATATCCAAATATTTAGAAATTACTTTGCAATACCTAAATTCACCAGAGGATGGTAGAATAGGGTCAAAACATATGAAAAATACTACTTCATATTTTTCTCCCAGTTCACACAATGAAATCATATGATATGTCTAACTTGCAGAACTATCAAAACCTTTTTATTCAAAAACAGTTATTAGTGGGGCACCTGGTTATCTCAGTCAGTCAATGGAGTGTATGACTCTTGATATTGGGGATGTGTGTTTGAACCTCACATAGGTACAGAGATTACTTAAAAAAAAAATAGAATCCTTAAAATTAAAAAAAAAATAGGTAAATAATACATACATACAGTTGGCTGTTAGTTTGATTGATTTGCTTGTTAGTCTGATTCTTCTGGGGTAAGGGGAGAAGGGTGGGGAACACTCCACCCTGGGACATTACAATATGACCTACAAGTTCCTTGTCACATCTAATCAACAAGAAATTAAGCCTGTGAAAGAACAGTTTTCAAAGAGACAGTTATAAACAGAGTTGATTTCTAAGAACTTTACAAAAGTTGGAGGGAAGGGAATTTATTACCCAATCACAGTCTTCCATTCAAAACCCTTCAAGCGTTTGGGGACACACTGGGAGGGGCCAGGAGCAGCCAGCACAGAAGAGAAGGGTATTTTTTCCTACTCATGAAAATTCCCCATGTGCACCCCACTAGGCCTCTTACAGTCTTCTCATCTCATGCACCCAACTTCTACCAAAAGATCAAGAGATTTTGATCTTCAACAGGAAATTTTGCTGCTGAATGGGGGAAAACTGGGGGGGCAAGGGCAGGCAGTAAAGGGTCCACATCTTCTTTTCAAACAGTAACTGAGGTCCTGTTAGCTGCAGCCTACCACATTCTGGGGTTTCAAAGATAAGTAAGGTCTGGTCCCTGCCCATAAGAAGTTAAAAACATTGAGAGTTGGGGTGCCTGGGTAGCTCAGTCGATTATGCATCTGGCTTTGGCTCAGGTCCACTGATCACTGCCCCACATTTGGAGGCCCCATCGAATGGAGAGGCACCCCTTTCCTGACCCTTCTTGTCTGGTTCCTGCTGCCCCAGACAGCCTCCCTGGATAACTCCCTGTCTGCCCATCTCAGAGACATGACCCATCTTCCTAAGCCTCTTCTAAACCTGGCTCTGCACCCTGCAATCAGTTTCTTCTGGTCACTGCAATAACCTAGTCCTGACTTTGGGCCAGAGGATGCCTGCAGTGGGCTCTTGAAGCGTTGCCTGGAGAGGAAAGCACCTCAGCATAACCTGCTGTTCTAAGTTTTAAGCAAAGGACATGAAAAGTAAACTATTCATGGAAATGACAAATATTTACATCATAACTTCAGGCAACATTGTATCCCACTATTTTTTAGTGTCAATATGGGCAGAATTGAAGGCATCAGAGCCTGCCTTTTGCATTCTTATCTCCTGGGACTGATCCAACATAGAGTCTGAAGGAGGAGTTCTGAGCTTCTAATTCCAGATCTGCTATTTTCATGCTGTGTCACCATGCAGAAGTTACCGCACATCTCTGAGCCTAGGCTTCCTCATATGTAAGATTAAATTAAGAATAATACTCACTTCATAGGTTTGTTATGGGAAGTAAATACGATAATATAGGTTAAGGGTATTGGGCATAGTACTCGGCACAGAATGAGCAATAAATGTTAGGACAGAATAACACAGCTACAGTTTAAAACTAATTTCTTTTTACTTAAGAAATCTGAAAGTACTACCATTAGAATTTTTATTGTTTGTATTTTTATTCAGAAAGCTTCAAGTGGAAAATATATAAACTATCCCATTAGATAAAGAACAAGTTTCACATCTGATTATTCACTCCCCAATTTCTTGAGGGATCCATATTCAGGCTTCTCCTTTTTTATATGTTCCCTCATGCCACTGCATTTTTAACTGGCTTTTTTTTTTTTTTTTTACTATAGATTTAAAGAAAATGCACCAATTTTAAAACTTTTAAAGTAAAAATTAGTTTAAAATGAAAAATAAACTTTCTCTTCCACCAGACTTCCTCTTCTTTTTCCCCTGAGATAATAACTCTATCAAATTCTTACAAATCTTCAAGCTTCTGAAAATATCTCTCACACAAATAAGATCACATTGTAATACCTTTCTGCACCTTGCTCTTCTATTTAATACAATGGCATATCATATAACAAAAGATACAGAGGTACCATGTCATTTTTAATGTATGGAAGCTCTTTGCTTAAATGTAACATGCTTTATTTGAGTTCCCCTATTGATGGAAATTTATTTGTGATTCTTTTTTATATAAATACCAATGTTTTATATGCTTTTATACACATGTCTTTGCACACATTGGCAAGAATATGGGTAGAACAAATTCCTAGAAATGCCACTATTAGGCCAAAGGGTCAGTGCATTTTTAATTTGACTATATTGCTGCCAAACTTTTACCCTCTGAGGTAGAACCAGATTGCGCTCCAGTATCTCAATGGAGCATGACATTATCTTCTTTCCTGTAACCTTTCACCAAATGTATTATAGAAATTTTAAACTGCATTAATCTGATAGATGAAAAGTTATCATGTCTTTGTTGTTTTAATGTCCTTTTTAATTAGGAGTGAAATTGAGTATTTTTTCACATGCTCATTAGTCATTTAGATTTTTATAAACTACCTGTCAAAATATTTGTCCACTTTCCTATTTTTTTAACGACTCTGACTTCTTTTATATAGTAAAGTAACTAAACCATTGTTTGCCATATGTGGTGCAGCATTACAATTTATAGTGAAAATACTGTTGTCATATCTCTATATCATATATCTCATATCTCTATATCACATATAATTGTCCCACTTATGAAACCTAAAAGAGAAAAATAAAACAGAAAACTACAACTGATTTTATAGTTATAGAAAATGTCACTCTAGCATTTTATTATTGTACTTCATTAAACAAATTAAGTGATGTCAGCTGGTGAATCATTATTTACTATATCCATTCATACGAGTGTCCCTCAGATATAATTAACAGTAATATCACAGTCTTTGTATCACTTTATAAAAATTTACTGTACTAGGGATCGGACCATAAGTGCCTTGCCTGGAGAATGGAGTTTTTTTTTTTTTTTAAAGATTTTATTTAGTTATTTGTCAGAGAGAGAGTGAGTGAGAGCGAGCACAGGCAGACAGAGTGGAAGGAAGAGTCAGAGGAAGAAGCAGGCTCCCTGCGGAGCAAGGAGCCGGATGTGGGACTCGATCCCAGGACGCTGGGATCATGACCTGAGCTGAAGGCAGCTGCTTAACCAACTGAGCCACCCAGGCATCCCGAGAATGGAGTTTTAGAGCTTACTTCTTTTTTTTTTTTAATTTTAAAGATTTTATTTATTTATTTATTTGACAGAGAGAGAGAGATGACAAGTAGGCAGAGAGAGTGGAGGAAGCAGGCTCCCTGCCGAGCAGAGAGCTTAATGCAGGGCTCGATCCCAGGACCCTGAGATCATGACCTGAGCCGAAGGCAGAGGCTTAACCCAATGAGCCACCCAGACACCCCAGAGCTTACTTCTTTTAACACACCATTTATAATTATTCCATGGTAGGTATTTAAGGCTATCAAGGTATTTGATTAAATGATTCTAGAAGAAAGCTGTTATATCCAGAAAAAACTGACAGTAGAAGAATGAAGCAAGATGGTCACATACTGTTTTGTGAACTATAGTGTGTGATAAAGACTATAAAAAAAAAATCACTATTGTCTGATTCCGCCTAACTCCCATGTTCCCGTGAATAATGCCCGAATTAAACTGAGTATCTTAAGGATAGAAGAGATATCTTAAGATTCTTTTTAAAAAATTTTATTGTGGTAAGATGACACCTAGCTTCTTAACAAAATTTTAAGTGACCAATACATTAACATGGACTCTAAGTACTAGGCTGTACAGCAGATCTTTAGAGTTTATTCATCTTGTTTAATGAAAACTTTATACTCATTAATTAGTAACTCCCCATTTTCCCTTTCCTCGGCCCTTAGCAATGGCCTCTGAGTTTGACCATGGTAGATGTCTCATACAAGTGGAATCACATGGTGTTTGGCCTTCTGGGACTGGCTTCTTAAACTTTAGCATAATATACTCCAGTCCACCCATGTTGTCACATACAGCAGAATTTCCTTATTTTTTAAAACTGAATGGTATCCCATCACATGTGGATGCCACATTTCCTTTATTCATCTGTTGATAGACGTTCAGCTTATTTCCACATAGTGGCTTCTGTGACTAGTGCTGCAGTAAGCATCGCCTTGCTGATATCTCTTCCAGATCATGATTTCAATTATTTTGGACAAATACCCAAAAGTGGGATGGCTAGGTCATGTGGTATTTCTATTTTTAATTTTTTGAGTACCCTGCATGTCGCTTTCCACAGTGGCTGCCCCAATTTGCATTCCCACCCACAGTGTATATCCACATCTCACCAACAATTCTGGTTTGGTTTTCTGATAATAGCCCCCCTAACAGGTATAGAGATATCATTCGGCATTTGACCTCTTCTTTGGAGAAATATTTTAGTCCTTAGCCCATTTTTAAAATCAGACTATTGGGTTTTTGTTTTTGTTTTTTTACTAATGAGTCTTAGGAGTTTTGGAGATATTTGCGGGATTAACCTCTTATCAGATATGTGGTTTGTAAATATTTTCTCCCATTCCATCAGTAGCCTTTTCATTTTGTTAGTAGTTTCCATTGCGTTAGTTGTTTCCATTGCTGTGCAGAAGATTTTTAGTTTGAGATAGTTTCACTGTTTTATTTTTGGCTTTCTTGTCAACTAAGTTTTTCTATATGCTTTATAATTAGCAATTTCCATTAATAATTGCTGACTAGATATGAACTTAAGAGGTATTTGTAATTATCTTGTTATTGTAATTTGTAATTATCTTGTTATTGTAATTATCTAGTGGTTATTAACACCATGCAGTGGTCATAAATATAATTCAGTAACTTCAGTATCAGTACATTTAATTCCTCATTTCTAACTATCACTATGTCTCTGATTCTTCATTTCTTCATATATATATCCCTTATTCCTATTATCCCCTACTTTACTTATCTATCAACTCTCAAGATATTTTCTTCATTTATTTCTAATTGTATAAACATATTTAGTATTTACTATTTACCTTTCACAGAAGTATATTTTGGGGAATAAATACAGACATAGGAAACATTACAGACAAAAGGTGTTTAAAATGAAGGTCTACCTTTTCCAACAATAACCACATGTTCCCAGGTCCATGGAGCTCTCTTAGGTGCTTTAATCCTGATAGAATGGTCCCTACTGACCTAATGCTATTCGTGTTGATCTGCCTTAAAATTGGTTAAAGTGGCTTTGAAGGTTATCTGTTCCCAAAAGTGCAGACAGTGATGATTCCTCTACCCTTATGTTTCTCATGTTCCGTATGTGCTTCGATTTGTGATAAGAACGCGACCTAGAAGACTGTGCAGACTCAGGACTCTGAGAGGAGAGAGACGCCCTCCGCATGAGGTTCCTGGATATGACCCTCTGAAGATTCTTCATGGAAGACCCGGCAGCCCTGGTGATCACCCAGGGATGATCCAGGGCCTGCCCCGCTGACATGCGATGACCAGCCTCCAACATCAGCAATTTGTCTATGAAGTCCTTCGCCAAGTGGGAAATATTCGGCCAAGGCTAGGAAGAAAAAATAGATAAAATAGAACATTAATAAAATAAAAATACACAAACACACATAGAGCATCATCTTCTTAGTTACAAGATTAACACATATCAAACCTGGAAGACTTTTTCAAATAAGCAATTTAAATGCTATATCATTATATATATTATTGGGAACCTGAAAATCTACTTTTGAGAGAGCCAAAAAAAAAAAATCTATTTGCTAAAAGGAAGAGCCAAACACAAATTGTCTTCCAAATTCTCTGTTCAGTGAAGGAAACTTCCTTTCCAGAAATCTGTCCAGTGTGCTTCAATTAGCAATGTGAGTCCCACGTCACATTTATGTGGGCTGGACAAGGCAAAGCAGCTGTCGTCTATGAAGTACACCAGCCTTGGGTTAGTATTTACCACACTCTGGTCATCTCCTAGAGTTTCCAAAACTCCAAGAATCAGCTAGAGCAGAAAGTGGAATGGATTGAGAAATCATCAAATTTTCTTTCTCTTTGAAAGCTTACTCCATACTTAGGATTCTTCCATCTCCCAGCCTCCAGAAAGAAAAGGCAGAACAAAATGGCCCTTCAGGGAAGACTCCTCCTGCTGTGCAGATCCTCAATACACTCCCCATCAGGTAGCTCCAAGTGGGATTCAGCATGGAACAGAGATACTGCAGGGTGCAATGTGTATACCAGCTACTTGATGTTTCAGGGATTTGTTCTGGTGACATTTACAGCTTTTGCACATATTTTAAGTACAATAAGAGCAATTCATGGTGACTTTTGTGAGGATGGAGACAAGAGAGCTGTTGCTTTACACTTGTTTTCTGCATTATCTATCAACACATACCATAGACCAAACAAAACAAAACTGTAGTTCTGTATCCTTTGTCATCTACAAAGCAGAAACATTGACAAAATTACCAGTACATTTGTTGTATCTCAAACATTTTCTGGTTGACATGTGTTTTTAAAAAGTTGCCTTTCCCAAGAAAGATAAGGAAATCCTTACAACCTATTGTCTTTGTCCTTGTGTCAGGAAAAATCAGACTCAATTCAGATGTCACACTCTCCGATCTCTTAACAGTCTATTAACCTAGAATTTGAATCAAAAGAAACCAGTAAAAGAACTGCTCTTTTTTGTTCCTTCAGCCTATTTAGGCAAATGAGAGCTGAGAAATACTTTTCCCCAAAATAAAATGCATGAAATAAATGAGCACATTTGCCAAATACTCAAAACACAGGGAAAATAAAATGTAAACACCACATGTCTAGACAAAGTACGTCAGTGGCTGACACTCACAATGGCATATCCTTTGCTTTGGCTAGACATCTATTTGGCTCTGGATCTAGACACATTTATCTAGGCTCAAGGTTAAGCTAGATGTCTCTAATGGAGCATTATAAGACAAGCAAGTGAATCTTTCTGGAAAACATAAAATATGTGTAATGAGATTTATGAAGAGCTCATTAAGAAGACCCCCAAATGAATTTATACTTAAAATGCAGTTGCAGAAAAAAAGGTAACATAGAAAAAAGTTCTTCAGCCAAAGTGCATTATTTCAACATGGGTTAGAAATTACAGGATTCCTGAGCCATAAAGAACAACTGGAGAGTACCTAGAAGTCAATTATATATTACACAGTAGAAAATGACAGGTTTAGGAAAAAATGTCAGAACTATTTATTTTTACCTTCTTAATCTAAAATTTATTTTTGTCTATGTTGTATCAAGTATAAAATAAATTAATATACTATATGTATGTATTCTATAAAGGAATACGAATTGAGTGTGCATGCTTATAATTTTTTGACTAATAGAGGTATATGATCAAAAAAAAAAAAACAAAAACGATTTAGAAGGGCACCTGGCTGACTCAGTCAGTAGAGTATCCGATTCTTGATCACGGAGTTGTGAGTTCGAGACCCACACTGAGCATAGAGATTACTTAAAAAAATTTTTAAAATGATTTGGAGGCTACACATTCAATCAAGTTCATATCATGAATCAAATGTCACTTGATGATATTATTCAGTCCCTTCACCAGTTTGGGCATCCACCTTGCCATTCCCACTCTTTACCTTGAAAATTCCTCTGTTCAGCTTTTCTCAGCAGTCTCAAAGAGACACTGCCATCAGTAGTAAGCTGGTTACCCCATCTTAATGTGAAGAAAGACTGGGAGTGATGTGAGTGGATCTGGATTACAAGGCTGCCCAGTCCTATACAGCTCTAAATATTCTCAGTTTCTTCATCAAAAAAAAAGGGGGGGGGCATCATATCTCTTTCAGAAGATCGCTATTGGAACCAAATTAGATCAAGTATGTGAAAATGGTTTTCAAAATATAAAATATAGGGTAAGCTTTAATTGCTCTTGTTCTTTTACTATTAAACCACAATGAAACTCCTTCAGTTCTTTTGTGGACATATCCACCTACTATATTCAGAGGACTGGAAGATGAAAATTACCTAAAACTTCTCATATTGAGTCCACTTACTATTGTCATGATAAATGTGTGTCCTCAAAACAATGTTCTGCGTTCAGAGGTAATGAACCAAATAAGAAGAAAGGTAGCCAGAAATACAAATGGCTAACGAACACATGAAAAGATGCTCAACATCACTGATCATCAGGAGAATACAAATGAAAACTACAATAAGACATCACCTCACACCTGTCAGAATGGCTAAAATTAACAACCCAAGAAACAACAGATGCTAGCAAGAATGTGGAGAAAGGGGAACCCCTTACACTGTTCTTGAGAATGCAAGCTGGTGCAGCCACTTTGGAAAACACTATGGAGCTTCCTCAACAAGTTAAAAATAGAACTACTCTCCAATCCAGCAATTGCACTACTAAGTATTTACCCAAAGGTTACAAAAAAGCTGATTTGAAAGGATACATGCACCCAATGTTTATAATAGCATTATCAACAAGAGCCAAATTTTGGAAAGAGCCCAAGGGTCCACTGACCAATGAAGAGGTAGTATATGTATACAATGAAATAATACTCAGAAATCAAAAAGAATGAACTCTTGCCATTTGCAATGGTGTGGATGGAGCTAGAGTGTATTATGTTAAGCAAAATAAGTTAGCCAGACAAAGACAAATACCACGTAATTTTTCATTCATATGTAGAATTTAAGAAACAAGACAGATGAACATTGGGGAAGAGAAAAGAAGAGGCAAATCATGAAACAGACTCTTAACTGTAGGGAACAAACGGAGGGTTGATGGAGGGAGGATGGGGGATGGGCGAAGTGGGTGATGGGCATTCAGGAGGACCCTGGTGATGAACAGTGGGTGCTATATGTAAATGATGTATCACTAAATTCTAGCACTGAAACTAATGTTACACTGTATTTTTTTAAAAAATTTTATTTATTTATTTGACAGAGAGCACAAGTAGGCAGAGAGGCAGGCAGAGAGAGAGGAGGAAGCAGGCTCCCCGCTGAGCAGAGAGCCCATGTGGGGCTCCATCCCAGGACCCTGGGATCATGACCTGAGCTGAAGGCAGAGGCTTTAACCCACTGAGCCACCAGGCGCCCCTGTTACACTATATTTTAACTAACTGGAATTTAAATAAAAACTTCAAACTACCAAAAAAAAAAAAAAAAAGGTAGCACTAGGGGAGCCTGTATGGCTCAGTGGGTTAAAGCCTCTGCCTTAGGCTCAGGTCATGATCCCAGGGTACTGGCATCAAACCCTCTTTGGGCTCTCTGCTCAGCAGGGAGCCTGCTTCCCCCATCCCCCGCCTGCCTCTCTGCCTGCTTGTGATCTCTGTACATCAAATAAATAAATAAAATCCTTAAAAAAAAAAAAAAAAGGAAGCTAGATACTACAAACACACACAAAAGCACACACAGAATATACATAGTTCCTAAAATTCTAGATGCAACATCTCAAATTTTAAGGATCATAATTAATGTTAAAATTTGCTAAATATAGAGCTTACTGAAATACAGGGTAATAATTATTGATGGATTTAATTATAGAGTTTTCAGAAAACTACAAATATCTATTTTTAAGTGAATGGATAAGCTATCATTCAAATTCTTGGGCTAAGAGCACTCTAAGTAGCATTTATCTCCTTAAAAATAGTAGCTTTTAGGAGCACCAGCTGGCTTTGTCAGAAGAGTATGTGACACTTGCTCTCAAGATGGTGAGTTCAAGCCCCCCACTGGGTGTAGAGTTTATTTAAAAAATTAAATAAATAAAAATTTTTCTTAAATTTTCAAATAGTAGCATTTATCATAAAACTTCTACTAGGGGCACCTGGGTGGCTCATTTGGTTAAGCATCCAATTCTTGGTTTCAGCTCTGGTCATGATCTCAGGGTCCTGGTATCAAGCCCCATGTAGGGCTCTGGAATCAGACCAGTGTCTGCTAGAGATTATCTCCCTCCCCCTCCCCTGCTCCTTCCCCTGCTCACCCTCTCTCTCTTTAAAATAAATGAATCGAATCTTAAAACAACAACAACAACAGAAAACAAAAACAAACAACAAAACTTCTACTGATGACAGTTCTCTGACTAGCATTTCTCTTCCCTTGAACTTTAGTGTAGGGCCTTGGTAGGACTTCACTTAAGCTCTGCAATGAAATTTTATGTAAATGTGCCCCCAAAGTACCAATGAACTCTCTATAACTTTATTACTTGAGACCGGGAAAATCACTCTTCCTTCTATCAGAAAGCAGGAGATTCTGTACATCATTATGTTATAAATATTTAAAATTTAAAATGTTTTCTTCCCAATCTAAGAGCAGACTTTAAGTTGTTTTATCTTTGCCAAAGCTGAAATTGTTCAAAGACAAAGCTCATTATGTCCGAATGCAATATCCATTGGGGCATTTGTAAAACCTGGGAAAAGTCAGGAGATTCATACAAGTTTATTACAGGTAACATCAAATTAAAAAATGGTAAAAGAACCAATTAATCACATACCAGGCTCATAAAGAGAATATTTTTGTGAGCTAAGGAGTTCTTGACATGAGAGAAATGATGCTTCCAGTTTTTCTTATAAGGAAAACACTGAAATTTAAAGAGGATGGGACAAAACCTAATTTGTTTGTGTACCTATCATATTTCAAAGCACTCAAGGTTAAAAAGAGATGTGTTCGATATTCTTCAAAAAAATTAACAAATGGGGTGCCTGGGTGGTTCAGTGGGTTAAAGCCTCTGCCTTTGGCTCAGGTCATGATCCCAGGGTCCTGGGATTGAGCCCCACATCAGGCTCTCTGCTCAGCAGGGAGCCTGCTTCCCTCTCTCTGCCTGCCTGTCTGCCTACTTGTGATCTCTCTGTTTGTCAAATAAATAAATAAAGTAATTTTTTAAAAATTAACAAATAAAAAGTAGTAGAAGAAGAAGAACATAAGAGCAACAAAAAATTCAATTGGCCTTTGAAACCCATATATATATAATATATATTAGAACTAGTTCCTATTATAAACCCTATAAGCCAGAACATAAACAACATAAGCATAACATTAAAATTAGATATTTCTCGGTTAGCAAGAGCTTTACACAAATAGTTCCTTTCTCTTCAACTCCATGAATTCTACTGATGATATCAAGGTCAAAAAGTGCAACATAATCAAGAAAACAGATAACTACTTTCCACCCTAATCACTATTCCTTACACCAAAGGTAACATCTACGTAGCCAAAGTGAAATGCAAGTGGTCTCAATTCCAAGAAGCACTCAGTGTGCTTGAGTTAAAGTTAAGTAAGACAGTATATACTTACACAATTTAAGTCAGAGAAGAGATGAAGAAAGTGATAAGCAGAAAATGAAATACATTATGAGAGATTTTATAGCCATTAAAATTATTTTCTGTAAAACTTTTAAAGTAAAAATATCACTGAAAAAATTGAGCACCACATTTTTGTGAGCATAAGTGTTTTAAGAACTAAATCACAGGAATGGGAACCAAGTTACAAGAAATATGACCTAACTAAAATGTGGTTCATTTCATTACTGAAATTCTAGTCATGATGGAAAGAGAATAAAAGGGAATTAGGGAACCAGATCTTCTGCTCTCTTTTCCCTTTTTCCTACTTAATAACCTGAATGAAAAAGAAATAGAGCAAAGAAAAAATAAGAGAAATTAATGGAGATAAGGACACAGAAAGAAAATTGGGGTCATAGCTGGTGAATAAAATTAATTAGATCTATTCCTTCTCAGGGAGTGCATCAGTAAATTTTTCCTACCAGTACGGCAATCACAGGTGAATCTAAGAACATGGGGACCATTTTCTATCAATATCTATATGGAATTTTTTTTTATTTTTTTTTTCCATGTGGGATTTTTAAAAAATATGGTTTTTTTAAAGATTTTATTTATTTATATGGCAGACAAAAATCACAAGCAGGCAGAGAGGCAGGCAGAGAGAGAGGAGGAAGCAGACTCCCCACTGAGCAGAGAGCCTGATGCGGGGCTCAATCCCAGGACCCTGGGATTGTGACCTGGGCTAAAGGCAGAGGCTTTAACCCACTGAGCCACCCAGTTGCCCAAAAGAATATTTTTTAATACCAGTGTTTATCTTTGCTGGCTGGCTAATATGGCTATAAGACTCACTTTATTATCAACTTTTTTGACATCAAAAAAAGATTACTGTGATAGAGTGCAATATAATTGGACAGTAATACATGATTTCCAACTCATGGGCAAGAATGTGTAATTTTTACTAGCATTAAAATGTTAATACCTCACTTATCTCACCATTCCATTTAAAGGATGAAAAAAGGTATACTTGGCATTGTAATAATATATTTATATGCTTTTATCTATAATAGTTATTTAAACAAAAGTCAAACTTGTATTCCCACTGTTTCCCAACAGAAAGAGCTAACACATACATAGCCCTATGTATTAATATGTGAACTATTCTAAGCACGTGACATCTTTTAGCTCATTTGATCTTCACAACAACCTGTTAAGTAAACACTATCATTATTACTGTTTCACAGATGAAGGAACTTAGATACAGAGAAATTAAGAAACATGCCCAAAGTTACACAGTTAGTAAGTGGCAGAGCCAGGAAAGGATCCAGCCAGCATTGCTCCAGATTGTGCCCTTTAACCAGGACACAGCACTCCTTTACAAAATATCCACATAACTATACACTCACCTACACATAATGCTCCAAAATTCTTGTTTTTTACTACTATGCAACATATCCCTTTTATGTGCTTTTGCATATGTTGTTCTACTGGGAATGTGCCCATCTCCCTTTCGGAAACTCTTTTTTTTTCCTTAGTATTTTTTTAAAGATTTTTTACTTATTTATTTGACAGGCAGAAATCACAAGTAGGCAGAGAGGCAGTCAGAGAGAGAGGGAGGAGAAAGCAGGGCTGGATCCCAGGACCGGGAGATCATGACCTGAGCCTAAGGCAGAGGCTCTAACCCACGTTGCCACCCAGACGCCCCTCCCTTTCAGAAACTCTTACCCCTCCTCCAAGACACAGCACAATGTCCTCTTCTTCATGAAAGCTGACCCAAATTTCCTAACCAGTAAGAGGCTATCTTCCCTTGTTCCATGGACTTTCCACCTTTGTTCCTACATGTATCAAAGCACTTACGTTTGAAGAGATACATAAGAATGCTCAGGCACCTGGATGGCTCTTGATTTTGGCTCAGATCATGATCTCAGGGGTGTGAGATTGAGCCCCGCATCAGGCTCCATGCTCAGCAGGGAGTCTGTTTGAGATTCTTTCTTCCTTGTCCTCTCACCCCTGTTCGTTCTCTCTCTCTCTCTCTCTATCTCATTCAAACAAGTAAATAAATCTGAAAAAGAAGGAGGAGAAGGAGGAGAAGGGAAGGGGAGGAAGAAGGAGACAATGACGACAACAACCTGGTCTCTCAGACAAGATTACTTGAGCCCACAGAGCAGGGACACTGAACATTCTCACGTGGGTGTTCCCAGAGCTAAGCATGATTCCTGGCTGTAGGAAGGCCAGATAAGGAGAGTGGAGACCTCCTACGGATGCTTTCCAACAGTCTCTGGGAGAAACGATGGATGAGTCTTACTCTCTCCAGCATGAACCCTGCCACCAAGCTGAAAAGACATCATGATGATATTAGTAATCAAAAAGATAAGTAAAGGCCTCCTTCACCCAGTAGACACAGGGTTTCTTTTTTCTTCACCATGTGCTGTGTCTTTCTAGCCTGGTTGCCTCTCAGGCATTGTAGGAAACAACCAGAAAGGGGAACTCCTACCCCTACTCTGCAAAGCCCAGTGAGTAGAGTAAATGTACCCTGCCAAACCACCCTAACATTCCAGAATGAATCTCATAAATTTAACAATGGAAGTTATTAGTTACCTAAAATCCACCTTACTCACCAAAGATAACAAATGTAGTAATCCAAAGGGGCATCTGAACCCCAGCATTTATAGCAACAATGTCCACAATAACCAAGTTATGGAAAGAGCCCAAATGTCCATCAACAGATGAATGGATAAAGAAGATGTGGTTTATGGGGCACCTGGGTGGCTCAGTGGGTCAAAGCCTCTGCCTTCAGCTCAGGTCATGATTTCAGGGTCCTGGGATTGAGTCCCGCATCGGGGTCTGCTCAGCAGGGAGCCTGCTTCCCCCTCTCTCTCTGCCTGCCTCTCTGCCTACTTGTGATCTGTCTGCCAAATAAATAATTAAAATCTTAAAAAAAAAAAAAAAAGAAGAAGAAGAAGTGGTTTATTTATATAATGGAATACTACTCAGCCACCAAAAAAATGAAATCTTTCCATTTGCAACAACATGGATGGGACTAGAGGGTATCAGGCTAAGCAAAATAAGTCAATCAGAGAAAAACAATTGTCATATGATCTCACTGATATGTGGATTTAAGAAATAAAAAAGGATCATAGAAGAAGAGAGAAATAAATAAAAGAAGATAAAATCAGAGATAGACAAATGATAAGAGACTCAATCATAGGAAACAATCTAAGGGTTGCTGGAGGGGAGTTGGGTGGAGGGATGGGGTAACTCTGTGATGGACATTAAGAAGGGCACCTGATATAATTAAATAATGGGTATAATATAAGGCTTCTACCTCTGAAACTGATAATTCATTATATGTAATTAATTGAATTCAAATTTAAATTGAATCTAAATTAAAAACCAAAATAAAATAAAAATAAATAAATAAATAAAGTCTACCTTACTATAAATTAAAATTTGTATTCTATGCTCAGTGCAATTATAGATGAGCTACATTTATTCATGCAGTTATAAACCAGAATCTCTTAATTTTTTAAAAGCAATTCTTTTTCTTAAATGCATTCTATATACTTAACTTTTCATGAAATCTTATTGGATATAAGGGGGAAAATATGATACAGTCCTAGCCTTCAAAGAGCCAACAATGTCTTAGAAAGTTGACATACAGATTGAATGTCAAAACAAAAGAAATTTATTATAATCCTAAACACTATTCAGAAAAAGGAAAGAATAACACAAGTGGAATGGTCATTAAAGCTCCGTGAAAAGTAATATATTTCACACCAAAATCAAGAAGAATTAAACGTTAATATTATAGCTAATTTTTTTTGCTTATACATATTTGAAGTCAGAGTATATACCTGCCAGGCAACTACAAAATATTTTCTATAAATAATAAACATCATTCCTTTTCATCATAAGAGATCTTAAATCTTAAGTCTTAAATCTCTGGAAGTTTTGTCCCATTTATTGCACTTCTTCACCTGACTTCTAGAGAAAAGAAGTGATTCACACTATGTGTCATACTTGGAATTTTAATTATAGACAAAAGAACTTTCATAAACAACCCACAATGGGATCCCTGGGTGGATCAGTTGGTTAAATGCCTGCCTTCGGCTCAGGTCATAATCCCGGGATCCTGGGATCGAGCTCCGCATCGGGCTCCTGGCTCGGTCGGGAGCCTTCCTCTCCCTCTACCTGCCACGCCCCCTGCTTGTGCTCTCTCTCTCTCTGACAAGTACATAAATAAAATCTTCAAGAAAAAAACAAACAAACAAAAAAGAACCCACATTTATCTGACAGTTCTGCAGGTCAAAATGGGTCTAACAAGCTAAAATCAGGTATCAGCGGCGCTGCCTCTTAACGGCTCCAGGGGAAGGTTCTTTCCTTGCCTTTTCCCATTTCTAGAGATTGCACATGTTCCATGGTGCATGGCCCCTTCCTCCATCTCCAAAGCAAAACATTCCAATCTACGTTCCCTTCATCACATCTCCTCTACTTTTGAGTCTCCCGCCTACCTACTGTAAAGGCCCTAGCGATCACACTGGGTTCATCCAGATAATCCAGGATAATCTCTTCATCTCAAAATCCTTAGTTTAGTCACATCTGCAAATTCTTTTTTGCATGTAAGGTGGCCCATCTACGGATTCTGGGTATTAGGGTCGGGACATTTGGGGGGGGCTAGTATTCTATCTACCACACCTATGCTTCCAGAATTGATGGTCACCCCAGTATTTAAATAAAATTGGTGCATTTACAAATTAGTATGCTTGTTAATAAATGTCAGGTATACAATAATATGACTGAGAGAACATGATGATAGGCTTTTCTAAGTCTATCAGTCTTTTACCCTGACATTATGGACTGAATGTTTGTGTCCCTCTGAAATTCATATGTTGAAGCCCTAATCCCTAGTATCATTATAGTTAGAGATGAGGCCTCCAAAGAAGTAATTAAGTTTTTAAATGAGTCATAAGGGAGGGTTCCTGATCTGATGGGATTAGTGAACTTTTAAGGAAGACACCAGAGTTCCCTCCCTTTCTCCCTCTCTGCCTCTTTCTACCCCATCTCTCTCCACACACACACACACACACACACACACACACACACATACACACACACGAAAAGTAAGTCACATGAGCACACCATGAGATGGCAACTGCCTACAAACCAAGACAAGAGGCCTCATAATGAAACCTACCTTGTTAGCATCTTGATTTTGGACTTCTCAGCCCTTAGAACTATGAGAAATAAATATCCATTAAGTCAGCCAGTCTGTGGTATTTTGCTATGGCAGCTTGAGATGGCTAAGACCTTTTGTAATATTATAAGAGAATATGAATATGATAGACATGGGTGCCTGACAAACACAGGAAAGAAAGCCAAGGGGTTATTAACCGAGTATTACAAGCAGCCGCAATCCTACTCTGTTGCATGTTGTCTGAAGTTACAAATAGGCACGTCCTCAAGAAGTAGAGATTGCAACCATGGAGACAATGCAAATGCTCCATCCAAACCCTAGCCCCTCTTTTCTGTATGTACACACACCCCCTTCCTTGGGAGTTGTTTTCCTTCTAAAAGCCAACACCTTGTTGTTGTTGTTGTTTTTCTCACTGACCACCCTGGGGCTCCTGGAGCCACTTGCCTTTGATCCCTAGAGAATGTAAAAATTTACCACCAGCTCCCTACCATCATCACCCATTGACTAACAAAGAGTGATAGGTGTGAAATCCCAGCTTGCCTGCCTCCGGTTGGAAGAATGCTGAAGAATCCTTCCCTGCAAGATGAGGCTTACCTTTAGGGCTCTGGCCTCCTCATCTTCCTGGCCCTCTTTGCCCCCCTCCCTTACCTGTCTTCCTGGGAGTCTACCCTTACTAAGTCACTTGAACATGAATTGTCTTCTCATTTTGGGGGAATCCAATCCTAGAAACCCTCTGAATTAAACCTGATGGAAAGGACTTTTAAAACAGCATGCTGCTTATTATTTTTGCACATTGAAAAAGTAATCGTGATATCTAGTTCAAACATGACCCAATAAACCACACCCCCCGTAGTCAGACTGTGTGTGATCTCTTTCCACCTTGAATCTGGGCTACCCTAAGACTCACAGAATTCATGACAGAATGAGACAGAGGTAATGCTGTGCAATGTCCAACCCCAGCCTTGAAAAGCACTGGCAACTTCCACTGTTTGCCTCTTGGAATACTCCTTTTTGGAAGGCCTAAACTTCCATGTAAAAAGTCTGACCACCCTGCTGGGAAGACGCCATGGAGAAACCCTCGTGAAGAGAAGGCCCTATGAAGCATAGAGAGAGGAGGGTGAATAAAGGTTTCAGTGACCTAATTGACTCCAGGTTTCCAGCCATCCCCACCAAGATGTCAGCTATTTGAGGGATCATTATGGACATTCTATCCCAGTCAAACCCCAATGACCGCAGCTCCTCCCAACATCATGTAGAATAGAAGAGTCACCAAGCTATAACCAAAACTGAAATATGTATTCTTTGTAAACAAAAGAACAACAGAAACAGAAAGATACTCGAATTATAAAGAAAAAAAAAAAGAGCCATAATTCCCAAACCAGGAATAAGTTCTGTTAACATTTATTGTATTTCTTTTAAGCTTTTTTTCCCCCTGCATACATTTTTCCACATGATTGTGATCATGCTCTATACAACTTGTATTCTGCCTTTTTATTCTCACTTGGTAACATACTGTGAACATTTTCCAAAGTCCGTACAGTTTTTTAAGCATGCATAATTTAGGGACTATCACTCTATTATATGGATGTCCCATAATTTATTCAAACTTTCTTTTAAGGGTTGTTTTTTTTTTTTTCCAATTTTCCACTTGTATAACTATAGCTCAGATGAACATCTTTATACTGAAACCTTTGCTGGATCTGGTATTATCTCATTAGATTCTTAGAAGAGGAATTACCAGAACAAAATATATAAACTTTTAAAAGTTCTAGGTGCATATTTTCAAACTGCATTCCAAGAAATCTGTAAAATTTGCCCTCTACCAACAATGAATGAGATGATTGATCGCTTAACAGCAATGAGTAGAGTTGAAATGGTTTTTTTTTTTTTTTATCTTGACTGAAGTTTGTTTTCATTTGTATTTTTTGGTTATTAGTGAGGCTAGACGTCTTTTAAACTTCTACTAGTCAGTGGTACTACATTGTCTGTGAATCCTCCCCATCCTTTCCTACTTTCTCATGTAAGTCTTAGGTCTCAAATACCAGTTTAGATGAGTTTTTTTTTTTAAAATGTACATATATACGATAAGATATTAAAGCTCTGTCAAAGTATGGAAAATACAATATTTAAATTAGTTATCTAGCTTTTGATTTTGCTTAAGATACTTACATATAGATGTTATCCCTTAAGAAGCTATCATCAAACTATCAATGTTTTCCTTCATGACAAAAAGAACCTTTTGTAGTTGAACATATATTTGATCACTTGCTGAACATGAAATGAATTTCCCCTTTTGTCAAGCTTCCTACACATAAGCATCAACAACTTTCCTTCTCTACCCAAAAACAACAGGAAGTGAACACATTCATAAACATTGGGAGTTCCAAGTTTAAACAATGGATAAATATTTTTTTTTAAAGATTTTATTTATTTATTTGACAGACAGAGATCACAAGTAGGCAGAGAGGCAGGCAGAGAGAGAGAGAGAGAGAGAGGGAAGCAGGCTTCCTGCGGAGCAGGGAGCCCGATGCGGGGCTCGATCCCAGGACCCCGAGATCATGACCCAAGCCGAAGGCAGCAGCCCAAACCACTGAGCCACCCAGGCGCCCCAACAATGGATAAATATTTTGCACAAGCTATGAGGTTAAACATTTCACCAAGGAAACATTATATTACAGAAAGGGCTTGGATCATCTAGACTCAAGGCAGAAAATCTCTCACCAGACACCCAAGCGTCATGCTGAGCTTCTGGGTACACACCAGTCTACTCAACTGATGTAAGGAAAACTACAAACTCCCTGGTCTACTTATCAATGTCATGTGCTAACCACAGACAACTCAGTAACACAGGCTCTTGCTACCTTGAGACCAATGGCTCTCAGCCAGGGGTGATTATGCCCCGCAGGGGACATTTAACAATGTTTGGAGACAATTTTTGTTAGCACAACTTGAGGAAGGTGTTGAATCTAGTGTATTTACTAGATATCCAGCACCTACCAGTATCTACCAGTAGCGTATGGAAGGTGGAGTAGAGGCCAGGGCTGCGGCAAAACACCCTGCAATGCACAGGACACCCCCACTCCCACACCCTTCCCCCCAACTCACCCCGGCTCTGTAAAGAATCACCCATCCTGTCTCTCCCGCCCCGCCCCCGCCCCACAACCTCACCAACCTCACTGTGTGGCTCTAGGCATAACATGTACCCTCCAGAACTTGTGAGTAATAAATTACTAAATCTTATTTTTGTTCAAAGTTTAAAAAAAAAAAAGAAGATTCATCCAGTCCTAAATGTCAACTAAATATCAATAGTGCTGAGGTTGAGAAACTATACTAGGCTAACTCAATAGGAGTGAAATTATTTCTTACCTCTCCTGTGTAATTATATTTGCCCTTCAGAATCTTCCTGTAAAGTCTTGTATGGCTTTCATCATCAAAAGGCAGGACTCCGCTAAGTAAAACATATGTGATTACGCCAAGAGCCCACATGTCCACTGCACTGGTATATGGTTTCCTTAGCAAAATCTCGGGGGCTATGTACTCTGGGGTCCCACAGAATGTCCTCATCGCCCAGTCTCCACTTTTGTTCCCAGAGTGTGCCAAACCAAAATCTGTAATTAAAATTTTCGACTCAGGACCTGGATGATAATATAAGAGATTTTCAGGTTTTAGGTCCCTGTGAGTTATTCTCAAGGCATGCAGATACCTGATGCCATCAGCAACCATCTGGAGAATTCTGACAGCATCCTGCTCTGTAAAGGAGCCCTGAGTCATGAGTCGGTCCAAGAGCTCTCCTCCTGTAGCCAACTCCATCACCATGTAAACTCGATCTTGGGCCTCAAAGATCTCCACGAGCTGAACAATGTAGCAGTGTCTAACCCGCCTCAGGATGGTGAGCTCGGATTCACATGCTTCCCGGCCTTCCCTCACTCTGGTTTCCACCACTTTTATTGCAAAAGGTTTCTTGGTGGTCTTCTGCTCCGCCCTGACGACTTTGCTGAAACTGCCTGTCCCAATTAGAGCCTTGATGTCGTATCTGTCAGGAAGAAAAGCCAAATCTGTTATCCTCTGAAGGGAAGAGTCTTAAAATTACCGAAATTGGTACTTTCTATCATCTCTTTTTATCTTTACATCCCCCCATCTGACTTCCTTACTCATTGTTGCTTAATTGTATTTCTTATTTTTGAAAGCCTCCCCAGATTCTTCTTTGAAATGGAGGTAAGTGATATAAAAGTAACTAGTTGGTGGAAAGGTAACTATTAAGACAACAGACTTAATAACAGCAACTACCATTTATTATACATTTATTGTGTGCCAGAAAATTTATTTTTTGAAAAAAATTCTAATGAGAGTATCCCTATTGGCTAACATAATACTATCTCCCTTTTTCAGATAAGGAAATTAAGAACAACAAAAATTAAGTGATTTTCCAAGGTCACACAGATTATGGTTGAAATGGGTAGGATTTAAATCCAACCCCTACTCACCGATTGAGTACCCATGCCCTATCTTGTCCGCAGCAGCACCTTGATAGACAAGCACTGATAACGTAAACACATCAGGTGGGGACAGTGTTACAGCCACAGTTTTCTCCCAGCTATCCCCCTGCACTTGCAATTTCTACACAAGAAACAGACTTTTAACATGGGATATATGTCAATGCATAAAGTTATTTTCTCTCTCTCTCTGGGAAAGGCCAGGAGGTCAGCTAGGATTTCAAAGACTGGTGATCTTAAACTTGAATTATCCGTGTAAACGCCTATATCAATTTGAGAATTCTACTAAGTTCAACCCTCTATTTAAGAAATGTTGAGAAAGGGGAGCCTGGGTGGCTCAGTAGGTTAAGCCTCTGCCTTTGGCTCAGGCCTGATCCCAGGGTCCTGGGATTGAGCCCTGCATCGGGTTCTCTGTTCAGTGGGGAGCCTGCTTCCTCTTCTCTCTCTGCCTGCCTCTTTGCCTATTTGTGATCTCTCTCTCTCTGTTGAATCGATAAATAAGATCTTAAAACAAAAAAAAAAAAAAAAGAAAGAAAGAAAAGAAAAGAAATATTGAGAAAGTGCTCCACTTAGAATCATGATTTTACAGCTGGAAAGAATATTAGAAAAGGACTTACTCCAACCCCTCATTTGACAAATGAAGAAATTTCAAGATCAGGTTAGCAGATTGGTTGTTTAAATTCTACGGTGAGGATGAGAACCCAGGTCGCCTTACTTTCATTGTAATTTGCTACTCTTCCGCTTTGTTAAAACTTCTCCCCAGAAAGGATGCCAGCAAGTGGAACAAGCCTGGGAGTATATAGGGAAAGGTAATGCTTTCAGTTTCATACTCAGTAACAGAGATTCAAATGCAAACTTCAGTCTGTGCTGAAAATAGCCTTGCTTCTTTTTGCTGAGTTTATTCTTCCAGTAATTCTTCCCTCTACCTATCTATTCCTTTTAGTCCTGTGCTTCCTGAATAAAAGTGTCATTTGGCTGTACCAGCTTACAGAAAACAGCTTTGTTCTATGCAGTGCATTTAATTTTCTGGCCAATTACTTTATCAAAACAGAGAGCAATTTACTCATCGTAAGTGGATTCTGTCGCCTCTTCGCCTTCCAACTTTGCTTTTTTATTCACATGCACTTTCAGGTTGATTTTGAAGATAATCACGGGCATTTCAAATTCTGTTACTTTGCAGACTAGCCAAAATTTACATTTACCTTTAATGGAGATGAAAGCACTTTGCAAATACTAATTTATCACTATGCCTTCAAAACTGCAGGCAAATTCATTTGCTCATGAAATTAATCATCAGCTATCAGATGAGTTACCATCTCTGAGGAACTACACTCTTTTGTTTAAAGAAAAGGAGCTTTATTCAGTACTGCTAAGGGACCTTCATACACCAAATACTTGAAAAAAAAAAAATGATAGTAATTTGGCACTGAAGGGAACAGTAGGCTTTAAGCCAAAATGTAGAGTAGTAGAAATAAATGGTTTCAGATTGAATAACCAATGTCTCATAACAAATTCCTATAACTGCAGCCTTGCTTGTGATCCGTGATGGCCATGGACGGTGACTATTTTTATGATTTGAGTGGCTATATCTTCTGCAGCTCCTGGCACAGAGGTACAGCAATAAATGTTGAATGAAAGAATCACTCATTGAATACATATTATTTCCAAATGACCACATATATTTTGAAAACATTAAGGATCAAACCAAGCATTAGAGAAGGCATTTACAAGGCCAGGCCATTCCTTGCCCTTCCACTGCTCCACTCCTACCCACCGCCCAACAGGGCAGCCTCAACATTACTTTTGTAGGTGGTGCAACTTTACATCACCCTCGAAATTGAAATTATTACTTTAACTACAGCTGCTACAAACCGGGAATTTTTTTAACGTGTATAAAAAAATGAAAGCCAGAAACAATAGTAATATCACAACCTGTTTGATAGAAGCAATCGAGAAAGGGCATACAGTCAGATTTAGATTCTATTGTCTCTATTCTGCAAGAGTTCTAAGTGGATCACAAGGAAGAAGAAAGACAACTGTATTCTAGACTCAATTCTGTCACTAACTTGGGCAAGTCAGTTAATCTTTTGGGACTTAACTCCTCATCAGGTAAGGAGCCTTGAGTTAGTCACTAGGGCCCTTACAATGTTGTGACCTTCCACCTCTCTGACCCCTTCACACTCTAAAGGACTAGGACTACCCGGCAGATGGAGGTTATGAGAGTAAATAAGACTGGACCACAGCAACCTCATTCTCTCTGGGTGTGGATAACCAGAGATGCCATCTAACCAATTCAGTCATGATAAGATCCCATGTCCATTCTGATTCAAGTTCAATTGGATCAGCCAACTTTGTCTCTAAGCTTAGCAGCTACTGGACTAATCCAAAACGTTTCCTTGTATTAGAAGTTCCCAAGTAGGCTGGGAAGTGGCTCTGCACAGACTGTGTTCACAGCACTGCAGTAAAATAAGCATATCATTTGAGGGCTAGAAATGTCCCTAGGGGGCGCCTGGGTGGTTCAGTTGGTTAAGCCTCTGCCTTTGGCTCAAGTCATGATTTCAGGGTCCTGGGATTGAGCCCTGCATAGGGGCTCAGCAGGGATCCTGCTTCCCCTCTCTCTCTCTGCCTGCTGCTCTGTCTACTTGTCATCTCTCTCTCTCTATCAAATAAGTAAATAAATAAAATCTTTAAAAAAAAAAAAAAAAGGAATGTCCTTGAGAAGCCAAATGAGCCACCCACCACTGTGTCCCACCAAGCCCTGCAGAGTGGAAGAGGACTTCATGATTTCCTTCCTCTTTATGGCCAACATGGTATGTTCTGAGGAAAGTAGTTTTCAGGTCCAACCAACCTGTCATCCTCGCTCATTTCTTACAGGGATCAGCTAGGTCTTTTTTTTTTTTTTTTTTTTTTTTCAAAAAAATGTTTTTTTATTTATTTGACAGAGAGCACAAGTAGGCAGAGAGGCAGGCAGAGAGAGAGGAGGAAGCAGGCTCCCCACTGAGTAGAGAGCCCAACAATACCAATGCCACACTTGATCCCAGGACACTGGTATCATGACCTGAGCCAAAGGCAGAGGCTTAACCCACTGAGCCACCGAGGCACCCCAAGTCAGCTAGGTCTTACGTGTGCCTTAAGAAGACAATAAAAAATACTGTACTAATACCTCAATACAGACTTGTGTCATGCACTGTTCACCACAATTTGCATGTATTACATCAATTATCCTCACAACATTTGTATGGGGTAGATATTATTATTATTCCCACTTTACTGAGGCAAAAACTGAAGAAGGAGAAAGGCTAAGGAACACTCTCAACCACACATGATAAAAGACACAAGAGTGGATCACAAGTCTGGCCGATTCAAAGACTTGTTTCTATTCCATGATTTATGGTGTCCTTTTCAAGAATGTGGTAAAGATCCTTCACAAACATGCCTGTTTGGCCCCAGCTCCAGCATATCTGTGGCAAGGCTCCATCAACCCTGGAGGGGTTGGGAGGCCTTCCTCCTTCCCTAGCTCTGAGCTCAGGATTCCCTCCCCTTCCTTGCTCCTGTTCCTCCTCTACTTTCAGTCTGGAATTTTCCTAATCCTCTGCCCTCCCTGCTCAGAGGTGTCAAAGAGAATTTGTCCCAACACTTGCTAAAAACAGTGGAAAAGACTTTATTCCAGACTGTTACAACTGGAGTCAAAACTATTGCAGTAGGGGAGAGAGACTGACTTCAACTCTGTTGAAACAAAAGGCAAGAAAGTACTCAGCACTGGGCAAGCTAGTATAAAAGTCCTAGAGGAACTCCGTCGGGGGGGGGGGGGGGGGGGGGGGGGGGGGGGGGGGGGGGGGGGGGGGGGGCAGGGAGGGGAGATTGGTAGAGTGAGGAAGCCACCTGTGTTTGCTAATTAGTGCTTGGGGAAGTTGGGCTCCTGCCTTCCCACAGAGACTGGGAGAAAGTGGCCTCCTGATTACATTTCAGAAGGATGGCCCCCTAGTCCTTGGGGAAAGACATTCCTAGCTTGTAGAAGACTTACATCTCAAAGAGGCGGAGGAAGTAGGGACATCAGGGACCTGTCATCTGAAAGAAGGCTGTCTAAGGTTTAATCAAGCTGGGGCCATTAATCAAGCTAAGGCCATCTTGATGGGTGCTTGGTTTATCTTCCTCAACCCAGTCCCAGGCCATTCCCTCTGCTACTGCTTCACCTGGCGCTTTACCTGGCAAGGACACGGGGGTCGAACCTGGCGCGGAAGCGGGCCACCTGCATCCTCCAAGCCGCCTCAGACACCGCCTCAGGCCCAGGTCCTACGTCTCTGGAGTTGCCCTGGCCTTGACCCTCCTGCTTGACCGGGGCCAGCACAGGCGACCCTGGGACCACCTTGGTGCTCACACCACAGCCCATGCCTTCTCTGCTCTGGAGAGGGGCCAATAGGCCAGGAACTGTAGGTAGGGCTGAGCGGTTTTTTCCCCCTGGAGCTTGGGGGTGGTGGGCGGAGAGGGACCCAGGACAGATCAGGTCCACCCCCAGGGCCGGCCTAGAAAGAAACCCCACTGTGGATCTTTGTTAGGAAAATAACTTTCAAAGGGTCCTGCTGCCATGAGGCCACCTTGATTGTCACTAACGATTTATCTTTCGTAAAGTTTGACCTGGTAAAAGCAAAGCATACAGAGAAAAGGCAGGAGCCTCTCGTGCCTCGGCTTAATTCTCTGGGCCTTAGTTTTCTCGTCTGAAGATGTGAACATACCGGTGGAATTTTGATCGGAATGGCATTAAAAGTATAGATGGCTCTAAGCAGTATAGACATCTTAACAATGTTTGTTCATCTGATCCAAGAGCATGGAATGGTTTTCCATCTTTTTCTGTCTTCTTCCATTTCTTTCATGAGTGTTCTGTATTTCCTCGAGTACAGATCCTTTACCTCTTTGGTTAGGTTTATTCCCAGGTATCTTAAGGTTCTTGGTGCAATAGTAAATGGAATCGATTCTCTAATTTCCCTTTCTGTATTTTCATTGTTAGTGTATAAGAAAGCAACTGATTTCTGTACATTGGTTTTGTATCCTGCCATATTACTGAATTGCTGTATGAGTTCTAGTAGTTTGGGGGTGGAGTCTTTGGGTTTTCCATATAAAGTATCATGTCATCTGTGAAGAGAGAGAGTTTGACTTCTTCATTGCCAATTTGGATACCTTTTATTTCTCTTTGTTGTCTGATTGCTGTTGCTAGGACTTCTAATACTATGTTGAAGAAGAGTGGTGAAGATGTGACCATAAAAATTATATGAGCCAACGAAGGATATCATCTCCTTCATATCATATCATCTCCTTCATCATCCTATCCTAAAGAATCTTTATGTTTCCAAGGCTGAGCTGTATCTAGATGACAGGAACATTAAATATATATGTATGTCTTAAACTAGAAGAACTTATAATATTGGATGTATGTAATATTATTGTACTCTGTTGCATTAATTAAACATGCATTAATTAAGCACACTCATTTGTTTCTGGTATTCCACTAACTCTCCTGCAGCTAGAAGAGCCTTCCTTCTGGATGATTCAACTGAAATAGAAAGACTGGGAGAAAACCAGGTGTCTAGAACCCAGCGCAACACGCTGTGCAAATACAAGAATAAAATATGTAAAAGTAATAAGAAGAAAATTATATAACCTTTCTATTATGTAGAAATTGTATAATCTTATAATATATAATAATTACTATATTATTAATTATAATTATACTATATATTATCTTATGTTTTATATATTTCATCTTTGCATTCATAATTATCCATATATGCATTATATGCATGATATGCATATTTTATATATCTGGTAAATATCTCTTTTTGATAAATAATAGTATTTTATGTATTGAGTAGATATCAAGATATTGATTATATATCGTTTACCTTGCTAAATTTTAAATAAATGATGTGTGGAAAGTGAAATCCAGTGAAGACCAAGCAAATCAAGATGAGGGACCCCTACCAAGTTGTAGAACCAGTACTGCAGCCCAGTCTCCCAACGCCTAGGGTCGTGCTCTTTCAGTTATGACATTTCCTTTATATTAACACAATATCTGTGATGAGTCAGTTACTCATGGATTTGCCCAGAAGAACTGTATTTTGAAGGAAGATTTGAAATATGACTTGAGGGTTGCTGAGAGAAAAATGAGCCTATCCTGCAAAGGGAGCTGAACTACCAAATAGTGAACTTTTCTTAATTAAGAACCCTCAGAGGGTTGCTGGGGGGAGGGGGATTGGAAGAAGGGGGGGTGGGGTTATGGACATTGGGGAGGGTATGTGCTTTGGTGAGTACTGTGAAGTGTGTAAACCTGGCGATTCACAGACCTGTACCCCTGGGGATAAAAATATATGTTTATAAAAAATAAAAAATTTAAAAAAAAAATACACACAAGAACTCTCAAAATCCTCTGAGTACTAGGAAACCAAGAGAGAAGATTGATTTTTTTTCTTTTTTTTCTAAAGATTTTATTTATTTATTTGACACATAGAGAGAGATCATAAGTAGGCAGAGGCAGGCAGGGTGGGGGTGGGGAGCAGGCTCCCTGCTGAGCAGAGAGCCTGATGTGGGGCTTGATCCCAGGATCCTGAAATCATAACCTGAGCCAAAGAGACTTAACCCACTGAGCCACCCAAGTTCCTGAGAAGACTGGTTTTAAGCTGGTGCTGATGGCTCAAGCTTTTAAAATAATTCTCAGAGTAAACAATATAAAGCAAAATGAAAACGAATAAAAGGACAGAAGTAAAATGTCAAGGTGATGCTCAAAGAACTACATTTGTTACTCAGAGGGCCCTCGAGTATGGGTCATTTGGATATGTGTGGCCCAGCAACTAGGACACATCCATTCTAAGTCCGGAACTTGGGCAGCAGGGAAGGAATCCAGTAGTTAGGAGGCACCTCTCTGGTGTGTCCCCCGTCCTTCAGGTCTCACAGAGCTCTGGTCTCCTGGCTGCAGCTGACCACAAAGCAGGAGAAGCTTTGTCAAGAGCCTCTCACTAAGCCTGAGCCACATTCCTTGAAAATTGGCTAAAATAGTCACTGATTTTAAAGCCTTTTAAAATGAAAACAGTAATGGAAACCATTGATGAGCTCTCTTTTGGGAAAGCATCAGCTATTAACTAGAAGTGTTATTGGTGAAATAAATCTTGTGCCTGGAGAAAAAATGAACTACTTAATGCATTCAAAACTGCTACTTACTCTTAATCTCACAAAACAAACCGAGGGTTGCTGGGGGGAGGGGGGTTGGGAGAAGGGGGTGGGGTTATGGACATTGGGGAGGGTATGTGCTATGGTGAGTGCTGTGAATTGTGTAAGCCTGATGATTCGCAGACCTGTACCCCTGGGGCAAATAATAATAATACATTATATGTTAATAAAAATAATTAATAATAAAATAAAATAAAATGGGGGGGAAAACTGCTACTTTTAAAGCTTTCACTGAGTTTTGAAATGTTGAAATGTTAAAGTCACATCGTAAGTAAGTTCTTTTAGCCTAAGTAACCCTCGAGAAAAGGTGATAGCTCAAGTAACGTATGGCGTAACGTCATACGACACAATCTCTTGCGTGTATTTCTCTTTATTATGTGTAATCGCTACATTATTTAGGATACCTCTCAAACACTGCTTGGGATACGTGCTATGTATACATTAATTAACTATTTGTAGTTATTTAAATTACACATTTTATCTTAGTTGAAATAATAAAATTGTTAAAATGAGCTTTAGACTTAAGACCAGTTTTAAATGAATTTTTATTTTTACATCAAGTATTTCGTGCCTACGGGTGGCTTCCTATAACACTTATACCAGCTGAATACATCGAAATGGTGTCTAGCATCTGTTTCTGGGCTAAACTTGACTCCAGTGGTGTTTTCTGAAGAGGATTAAATGAATTGAACCTCCAGCTTCCAGAGGAAAACACCTTACCTCATTCTCAACTTCCACTCATTGCCCCAAAGTCACAAATTCTTAAGAAATGATCATCTGTAACGTTCCTAACCATATGTAAATACTGCTCCAATCACTTCTGCCAGGTTCCATCCTGTAACTAGTTTTTGTTTTGTTTTGTTTTTTTAATGAGAGAGAAGTTAAATCCTAAAAAATGAGGATAAATCCTAAAAACCATTCTGGAAATACATATTCTGAACCCATAGAAACTTCCTAAAATAGCCCTCTGGCTTATACTTCATAAATAGATTTATGTAATTTGACCTGTGAGAGCTATACAGTTATAATCCAGCTCTTAAAGAGTATTCCACTGAGAGCATGTAAGGAATTATGTCAAATCAAAACCCATTAAAGACTCATATTGGACGCCTGGGTGGCTCAGTGGGTTAAGCCGCTGCCTTCGGCTCAGGTCATGATCTCAGGGTCCTGGGATCGAGTCCCGCATCGGGCTCTCTGCTCAGCAGGGAGCCTGCTTCCTCCTCTCTCTCTGCCTGCCTCTCTGCCTACTTGTGATCTCTCTCTGCTCTCTGTCAAATAAATAAATAAATCTTTAAAAAAAAAAAAAAAAAAAAGACTCATATTATCATTTAGAGAGAATTCATTTAACTCTTACATGAGCAAGATTGGTAGAAAACATGAAAAAAATTTTAAACATTTTTGTATTCTAGTCTATTCTCAATCTTCGGTACACTGTAGTAAAGAAGAGCAAAAAAGAAAATAGGGTTATCACAAAGAGTGAAACACTGGAAGCCCCGCAATTCTATGCCCTTCCATATCTTAAAAACAATATATATCTATAACCAAAATATTTGTTTATAACCAATATATATATATAACCAAAATATGTATATAAAACATATATATATATATATATATATAACCAAAATATATATATAACTAACCAAAACATTTTAAACAGATAACATGAAGAATTTGTTTCATTTCGAATTAGATCCTCCTGGAATAGCTGCAATTTGGCTGTGGTTATTTTTCCAGTCTTGCTTCTCTTTAGAGCCCTCCTGCTGGGATCCATTTTCCCTAAAGTGATCTCACGCCTGAAACATCAGTCTGAAGGTGCTCCTCTGATTGACTTCCTTTTTCCCAAGGTGTAGGATTTGTGTTTGTAATGACAACTCGCACAGGGCCCTTTCAAGCCAATTTCACATACCCAGCGATGCCGTGGCATGCAAGCAAGAGCGCAAAGCTGCTCGCTGGGCTTTGTTCCCATGAACAAATAATACAAGTGTCTCTAAGTAGGATGCCTTTGTGTGGAAGTTCCAGCTTCCCTTGGCAGATTATTTCTCACTCTCACAACACCTCACCAAAAAAGAAAGAAGAAGCTAAAAAAAAAAAAAAAAAGACCATAATCCAGACAAGTCAGGAAGAAATTTTCAATGACGAAAATGTTTTTCCTTCACTACAGTAATGAATTATTCATGTTAACTTGCCTCTCTCTGCATTGGACACTAAATAAAGAGGACTTAGCTTTTGTACGATTTCAAGTTTAAAACATTCTTTATCTTGCAATTACAAAAAAGAAGACAAATTATTAGTATATATAGTACTATACTGTAGGTAAGAACTCTGCTGTTAAGTAAAAATACAACTTTCACTTTGTTTATAGTAGCGAACCAAAGAAGTGGACAGACATCATGGTGAAGTTTCCCTATTTTAATGCATCAGTTAAAGTGGGAAAGTATTTAGCTGATTCGCCTATTCTGTCTTTTCAAGGTGGCAATTTGAATCCAAAGCCTTTAAAAAATGATGGTTAGACATGTTTAGTTACATCAAAACATATTTACAGTATGTTGGTGGGTGGAAAAAAAAGCCCTATATGGTGTGATATCATTTTTAAACTCACTAATGAGATAAATTCCTGTGGTGAGGAAGGAAGCCTTTGGCTAATAAGCAGTAAGGAATTAGGCCTGCTGACAACTATGTGAGTGAGCTTGGGAACAGATTCCCCAAACCCCACTGAGCCTTGAGATGGCTAAAGCCCCAGCCTATAGCTTGATGTGAGCTCCTGAGAGCTTTGCTCAGAAAATAGAACTCAAATGTTTAAGTCCCAGTGACACTCTCTACCAGTTCTATGACCTTAGGAAGGTTACTTAACCTTCTGGGCACCCCCCGCAATTTTTCTCATCTAGTAACCTGAAATAATAAAAATATAAATGTCATAGGATTGTTGTGAATAACTTAACTCATGTAAAGCCCTTAGAGCAGTGCCTGGAAGAGCATAGATGTTCAATAAATATCATTTTTGTTATGTATTATATATAATTACTATATGTTACATTAAAAACAAATATAAGTAAATGACTTCAAAGGATATTATTAATCTATTATTATGTAACAAACTTCCCCCAAATTTAGCAGCTTTCAGACAACAAGCATTTATTTTTCCCCAGTTCTGAAGATGAGGCATCTAGGAGGCGTGCTCCCTAGCTGGGTGCGTCTGGCTCAGGGTCTCAGGAAGTTACCATCAAGCTGTCTAATGAGGCTACAGGCATCTCATGGTTAGACTGAGCCTGAATGCCCTTCCAATTTTATGTCTGTAACTATTAGCAGGTCCCGGTTCCCTGCTGGTTATTGGACAAACAGCCTCATCACATGCGCTTTTCCACAGATTGCCTGAATGTCCTCTCCACACAGCAGCCAGCTTCCCCTACGACAGGGAAAGAGAACAAGCGAGCATGCACGGGTGAAGGAGGAAGAAAGTACTGAAAACAGAACTTCAGTCTTGTATAACTCCTTCTCAGAAGTGACATCCCATCACATTTGCCATGTGTTCTTGGTCACACAGCATCTCTGTTCCCATGTGGGCAGGAAGTGTGCAAGGCTGTGACTACCAAGAGGTGAGTATTTGAGGGGGCCATCTTGAAAACTGGCTTCCGCAGAGGTAGCACTCAGACCAGAGAGGGAAACTTCATCATGAAGAGGGATATTGAAAGTCAAAGATAGCTAGAGATGAAATTGTAGGCTCTTTCTCTCACTGGAATGAAGTAGTCTTGCAAGCACTTGGCCTTGTTGGGGAAGAGAATATTCGACATGATTGGACGTGATGAACATTCAAACCTCTTCAAAGCGTGGGTTTCTATGATCTTTCATGTGGTCAAGTCTAATCACTACTAGAGAGTAAGGCTCTTGAGGATCCGGATCACTGTGTCCATCCTGCTGTTCAAATAAAAGGAAGATCTCTGTAAAATCATGTTAATTCAGTTTGTAACCAACAGACATTAAAACTACTATCAGACTGAATCAAAATGAATGTATGCACATCTGTATGTTTAATACATTTTGAAATACATTTATATCCATAATTTTGTAATCAAACACTTATTTTGCCATAGTAAGTCCTTTATATTCACTTCTTTTTTTAAAAAAAGATTATTTATTTATTTATTTGAGAGGGAGAGAGAGAAGGAGAGAGAGCAAGCACGCGCTGGGGGAGGGGCAGAGGAAGCACAGGAGAGAGAAGCAGACACTCCACTGAGCGGGGAACCTGACATAGAGCTTGATCCCTGGACTCCAAGGTCATGACCTGAGCTGAAGGCAGACACTTAACCAACTAAGGCACCCAGGACCCCCTTTCTATTCACTTCCATTGCATTTCTCTAGGGACTTCATTTTATAAACTTTTCAAAGGTCTGAGTCTAACTACTGAAATAAAAAAAAAAAAATTAAGTTGTGATAACTACAAACACATGGGATTTCAGATAAAACCCCTCGCAAGGAAAATATGCAGTTGCTAGGAGATAGAGAAATAAAAATTTCAAAAAGGATCCAAGATATTTAAGAGGAGAATAGAAATACAAAGGGGATAAATGACTACCAGTGGCATCTCAGCAGAGTAGGACATTTTGTAATTTTCCATCCCTGCAGTCTAGATTCTAGCTCCATATTCTTCCATTATGAAAACAAAGAATGCATGTCTACTCCTACGCTTCAAATTCAACCACTTTAACCTCCCATCAGAATGCAGTTCTGAGGGGCACCTGAGTGGCTCTGCCTTCAGCTCAGGTCGTGATCTCAGGGTCCTGGAATGGAGCCCCAAATCTGGCTCCCTGCTCAGCAGGGAATCTGTTTCTCCCTCCCTCTCTGCTGCTTCCCCTGCTTGTGTTCTCGATCTCTGTCACATAAATAAAACTTAAAAGAAAAGGGAAAGAAAAAAAAAAAGAATGCAATGCTGAGGGAAGAAACCAAAGAGATATTGTGTTATTCCAGTCCCTTCAAGAAGCAGGTGCCGAAATAGGATTAAATGTGCAAGAATGTTATGTGGTGAAATGCGTGTGCAAAAGGAAACAGGGAAGGAGCCAAAAAAGACTAAAAGAGTCATTACAAAAGGCTGAGTTCTAAAGCGCCATGCAGAGTGTCATCAGGAAGTCCTTGAGCCAAATCATCTGAGAAAAGAGTCCCCTATCTCTCAGGAACAGGTTTTAGGATTATCCACCACAGCGATGTTGGGGGAGCAGGCGGCCTCTGAGCAAACACAGTGGATTTCAAAGTACAGAGGCTGGACCTCAGTCAAGTTCCTGGAAGTAAGAGGTTCTCAAGGTGCAGTTCTCATGGCTGCCTCAGATACCAACTATCCATACAATTACTAGGGGGAAAAAAGCAGTATTTGAATTATCTAGACAAACAGTTTTCAAATGAGCATTTTAACAAAAATCAAAACTTGTATTCAAAGAATTTTTGCAAAGTTTTCATAAATATCTCAAACACCAGTCATTTAGAGACTGATTTCTAACTTAAACCAACATTTTGCTTCCTATTTACTGAAACATGCCTTGGATTTCCTTGCTGTAATATTTAAACCAAACCGAACTCTTTAAAAGAAGTTAACAAGGAAAAGAACCTTGGTTCTTTTTTTTTTTTTTTTTTTAAAGATTTCCTTGGTTCTTGATTGACTTGTGGTCTCGGGGCCTTTCCACAGGTATGAGATAACAATTCTCACACAAACCTTTCTCTCCAGGGAAATAGCTTTCTCTTCCTACAACACAGTCCACTGCATTCTTGGCAATACTTTTCTCTCCAACTGTTAGTCTGTGACCAATGTTTTCACGCCGGCATTTTGGAGAAACCTGCTGTGGATTGAAATTGGAGGTCACAGTTTCCTTCCAAACATTACTCTCAGAATGTAGGACAAAGCCCTTCTACCCAAGAGGAGCCCATGGTCAAGCTGAAGCCAGCTGTGAAAGCTTTCAAGACTAATTTTCTTCACTCTATTATCAACCCTTCCGGTGTCCAAATGTGTCAGGTGCTGTTTGGCTTCAGCTATAAGAGAGAATGTTTAAGTCCAGATTTTATTCCTCCAGTATGTAAGGCTTTATTTCTGAAATGCTGTTTTGTGTTGTTTTTCAAGACATTCTTTCTTGGTTTATTCACTTCAATTTCCAAATCATGCTGGTGCTTTAATGAAGTAGTAAATTGCTGGGCTGCCTGATGGGAAGATCTCAGGTTATTAAAATTACATGATTGGTTTGTCCCTATATGTTTGTGCCTTTTAAAATGTTAAGCATAGAACCATTTGCCAGAAAAATGGTTCAGACAAGAAGTCTGATAAATAAAATACAGTGCTGAAAATCATTCACTAGTTCAAATATTTTTGCTCTCATTTTTCTCATCCTTGATCCCAAGCATTACCAATCGTTCTCAAACTCTAATGTACCAAAAACCAACTCAGGGAGCTCGTTTAAAAGGCAAATTCCTGAATGCCATTCTCCAAATTTCAGATTCATTGAGCCTGGGAAAGAGCCCAAGAATCTGCATTTTTTTTTAAAGATTTTATTTATTTATTTGATAGAGAGAGATTACAAGTAGGCAGAGCGAGAGAGGAGGAAGCAGGCTCCCTGCTGAGCAGAGAGCCCGATGCAGGGCTCCATCCCAGGACCCTGAGATCATGACCTGAGCCGAAGGCAGCGGCTTAACCCACTGAGCCACCCAGGCGCCCAAGAATCTGCATTTTTAACCCAGTGCAAATGGTTTATAAACTACAGTTTGAAAATACTATTTTAGACATTCAAATTTAAAGGTCATTAAAATGCAACCCAAAGATTCACGGCACCCCCCCAAAAAAAAAATTACAGCCATCCTCAGTACTATAACTCATAAATGACAAAACTGGCCATCTAGTTCATAAGCCCCAAATGCCTTATCTTTAGGGAAATGAGGATATTAGGTAGCCACCACAGGACGGGGGATAGAGAGGAGTGGAGAGAGAGAGAGAATCAACTTTAACTTATAGATGTATATAAATGTCATTCATTTCCATGTTTGTAACTTATTATTTATTAAAAATATGGTGGTGTATATAATGCAAAGTAACATTTTTTCTGCCTGTCAGTATCCTTATTTTCCCGTGCCAAAAAAATATATACATTTATCTAAAGGATGATTTGAATGATTTTTTAAAAGATTGTATTTATTTATTTGGAGAGAGAGCCAAAGATAACAACTGAGAGCAGGAGCTGGGAGAAGAGGAAGAAGCAGGCTCCCTGACCGCAGGGCTCTATCCCAGGATGCTAGGATCATGACCTGAACCCAAGGCAGACACTTAACTGACTGAGCCACCCAGGCACTCCTCTAAAGGATGAATTTTAAATGGCTGACCAGCATTCCATCATGTACACACTCTACAATGTGATTAAGCATTTTTTGTTACTGAATATTTCATTCCACTGTGTAGAGGACACTAGAATGTGCTACCAACATCACCTACAACACACAGGATTTTTTTTTTTTTAACTGTGTGCTAACTAAGCCTGAGACCAAAAGTCTCCTGAACTAGGGACTGAGCCAGCCAGGTGCCCCATTATAAAAGTATTTTAAATATTTGTGGAGAAGTCTTTTCAATTTGTTCCTTTTTTGTTTCTGTCCGTTACACTGTACTGAGAAAGGTCTTCTACAGTGGGAACATTCTGATGCCAAAATGCACTGTGTAATCAGTCTCTGTAATTTTGATCGAAACTTCTCGTTTTCTACTCAACACACAGACGTGAGATCACCAAAGCAAATTGTGTCTCAGCGTTCAAGAGTCATTGGAAATGGCTCTCATTGCTTTCCGTCTGAAGTGAAGTAGGGGAAAATGATGACCTCACTCTCAGCAAGCAAATCCCTTTCACCTAAATCTTTACAACTTCCTATCTTTTGTGACTTTGCAATTCACTATTCTTGTCAATGACCCTAGTTCCCGCGCTCTAGATCCATAGGAGGTCCCAAGCATATTGTGTGTCATTCAGGAACCTTCCATCTAGTGGTGCGAATAGAGAAGAAGGCTTTTCTCCCGCAAAGAACAACTCCATTTCAGAATATAGCTCTAAGGACAATTGAATAATAAACTCATATTGTGTAAAATTATGAACAATTCACTTTTTAAATAGTGGAATGAATCATAAAACCTGTTTTCAGAACATCTTTGCTCTATCCCCAATTCTGCCATTAGTGGTTTCTCATGTCTGTTTAAAAAAAAAAAAAAAATCCTCAACTCTTTTGAATCTGTGTTTCCCTTTTTTTAAGATGAGAAGGATGTTTTTCTCTGTCATATCCCTATATGTTTTATAACTCTATTTCATGTGGCATTTGAAGCACTCTTACATCAAAAGGTTTCTTTTCCAGAAAAAAAATAATCATATATCAAATGTTTTTTAAAAGCCATTTTGTAATGGTGAACTAAATAATCTTTAAAAAAAAAAAAACCAATCTTGCTGAAATAGAACTAGCGTATTGGAGTTCTATGAAAGCATGATTTTCTTTACTAGAAAATATGTATTTTTAATACTTGGAAATATCTGAAAATGTAATGATTAGCCTCAAAAAACCATGAGTTCCTCCTTATTTCTGCAGTTGGCTTGTCAAATGACATCCAAGATCCCATCTTATTCTGATTGTAAGGTTTATTAGTATAAAATCTTTTCTGATTATAAATCTTTCTTCTGTGACATTTTTCTAGCCTTCTAATAATGTAAAATAATGACCTTTCTACCTATAATAATCTATTTTTCTCAGTTCATACTTTCTTATAGAAATAATGTTCTTGGCATAATAATGCCATTTATTATATCTAGTGGTGAATTTTCCATCATTAGTTCATGTAATTACTATAGGAGCTTACTGCTGTAGCAAGACAGGTCCTGGGATTTCTGCCATCAAGATTGAAAAAATTTAAAAAAGGGAAATACTTGTAGGAGAGAAGAAAACACTGTAAGGTTGTTACATATTAAAATACATGTGAATTCAAAAATATATATAATTTCTTCAAGCTACAGATAGTTTTTTTTATATAATAGTGCAATATGAGCTTTGTAACGTTTAAAAAATAATTAATGTTATAAATAAGGATTTCCCTAACGTTCCAAAGAATACTACTTCTGGCTGTTAAAGGCATGAATTACCCAAAGAAAGGGAGCCATCGTCCAACCAGCTGTTTGAAATATGCTGTTTTAAAGTTAACCATCTTTAATCACCAAAGGACTTCTCAGAGACTTTTTCTGTTAATATGCACTTTGTCCAAGATGGAAAACACTTATCTCTTGCATTTCTCAAACCTGTTTGTCCACAGAGATTTTCTTCCCCTTCCTCCCCCAGACCATCTCTCAAGGATGCTGAAAACAAGATAAGTTGCTGTGAATATAAAGGTTAAATGAAACCAATTTATGAAATAACAGATGAAAAGGTAAAAAAAAATAATTTGTAGTCTAGAAAGAAGAAAAGAAGGGCTTGCATTTAAGACCAATGATGGCTTGGGGAATGGAGTAAAAGACAGGTCATGGCAAGACTCTTTGAGCTTAGTGAGATGTCTAAAAGAAATCTTTTAACATAAACAACTGGAAGTCACTTGTTTAAACTTCGATGTGACATTTTTCAAAGAAAAGATTTACAGGTAAGGTAAATCAAACAAAGAGAGGCTTACTTTAATGTTATGGTGACCTCTTGTGGTTCAAAACCAAAATGACCCTCTCTTTGAAAAATCAAGTCTGGCACCATAGCGGTAAATATGTTGGAGCTTAAATAACCTTTTCCAGTGTCCATCCAAACTGTTATCAGTGGTTATCTCTTCAGAGTGGTATTAGAAGAAATTTCATCTCATGTATTTCTGTAATGGCTGAAGTTTTGCAAAAACGATGCGTTGCTTTGGTGAGTAGCAAAGAAAACAAAAAGAACAAAGCATAAAATGTAAGAGGAAATGATTTTTCTCAGGTAATTATTCAGAATATGGAATTTGGATTAAAGTACTAGTTAATGTCCTTAAGCTCTGGAAACAAATATTCATTCCAAGATTTTGAACTTTTTAACTTTGCATAGTCATACTTACGTAAATATTGTATCTGGATATTATGAGTGATGATTGATTTTTGTTCTTTTCTAATCGGATTAAAAATTTTTGCCATAGACTGGGTTTTGTAATAAGAAATGAAATAGGGCCACTGAAGAACAATGAGATATTATGAAGGAAGGCATGTACTGTCTTAGATCCAGATTTAATTAGTATATGAAAGCAAAAATACTCTTTTGTTAAAGTAGAGAAAGTGAATCATTAGGGCAGACAGCACTTTGCAGATCACTCACATAACAGGTTTCAGAGCCAGCCTGAAATACTTGTCATTTTCTCTTCAGGAAGAACAATGTATTAAAATACCCTTAAAACTTTGAATTTCCAAAATCAACAAAGCACAGATAGTTCCACTTCTGATCCCAAGAGTAAAGTAGCCTGGAAAAGTCAATGATTCTGATGACAGTTTGCAAATTCTCCTGTTTGTAAGAGGCAAGTGAGCCCAGAACCGTCTTCTGGCGGGATAACACGAGAGCTGTTCTGTTCGGAATCAACGACAAGGGAGCAATCTCGGTTTGCTTACAGCGTTCCTGAGCCGAATTCAGAATTCAGTCACGTGCTTTCTGTTTTTTCTCACCATCATCCACATTAATCAAGTTGAGATTCTTGAAGAACATACAGAAGAGTTCAGTTCATGTGGCCTTAAAACTCATTTTCGCCAGGATAATGTTTTTCTTGGGCTGACATGGGAGGTTTGCTTTGTTTTGGCAAGTTCTGATTAGAACGGCTCAAGTGCAGGGGAATGTTACAGAAAGGTAATAGCAAATGCATCTACAAAAACACGGGGCATCTAGAGAGAGCATCCGCTCAGCAATCCACAGCCCCTGGTTACTGACCTAAGCTTCTGGTGAACAGTGTGGGGCCATCACCACCTGTACTGCCCACTAGGCTGCGAGTGCCTTTTTCTGCACGCAGTGTGAAACCAGAGCTTTCTGGAAAATGGCTGATTCCAGGCCTGGGCAAAAACTGTAGAATGAGCATGGAACATCCTGTCGTTACAGAAAGCAAGGAAGCTGTCAAAGACTACCAGAGTTATAGCAAAAGAACATGCTGACTATGTTTAAATACATAAATTTAAAACACAATTGTTTATAAAAAATAAAGCTCTTATTGGTCATTTTTGAAGGATGCATGAGAACAAACGCATTATATGGGAAAGTGGTAAGTAGTAGTTAATTAAGCATTTAGCTTGCCTTTCTATATAAGAACTATAAGTTAGGGGTCCCTGGGTGCCTCAGTCTGCTAAGCATCCAACTCCTGAGATTACTTAAAAATAAAAAAATAAAATCTTTAAAAAAGAGAAGGGAGAGGCAGATGTTACACGTATCCTCATGGAAATATTCAACACTGCTGTGATATGTTGTTACAAAACAATCTAAATTTTAAAAGTGATCTGGCTTCTGGATCTAACTACCAATGCATATGAATTACAGGAGACAGAGCAACAAGTTAAATGACACCTCAGGTGCAATCACCAAACTGTGGAAACCTTTACAGAACACGTGACCCAGTTTCTTAAACAAAAAAACAGCATGAGCGGCAGAGAAAGTATTCCTGGAAGTTAAGAGACATGTAAACCAATTGTAATGTCTCCTCATTCAAACTAACCAAATGTAAAAAAAAAAAAAGCTGAGATAATTTGAACAGTGGATATTTAAGATTAATAAATAACTTTAGTATTTAGTTTTTAGTATTTATTATTTAATAATAAATAACTTTAGTATTTAGTATTATGATATCACTATAATATAGTGATATCATAAAAGGGCCCTTATCTGTTAGAGATCCTGAAATTTGTGCACAAAATAATATGCTATATTGGGTTTACTTGAAAATGATTCAGGGGGAGGAGTAAGTGGTCAAGGTTATAGCTCAGGCGGTGGCAAACTATGGCCAAGAGGCCAAATCCAGCCCACCACCCCTTTTTGCAAATGAAGTTTATTAGAACACAGTCATGCTCATTTGTTTATGTGTGGTCTGTGGGCACTTTCCTGCAACAATGGCAGAGTTCCGTAGTTGCGATAGGAACAATATGGCCCACAGTGCCTAAGATATTTGCTGTCTTGCCCTATGCAGAAAAAGCTTCTGAGACCCAGTATAGCTAAATCAAAATGGGCTATGAATAGATTATAAGCACAGCGGGTGATGCTTATATGTCAATGAGAGACTGTATTATGGAACATGCAATGTTTTAAAATCTAAACCAACCAACCAGTACATACAGCTTTAGGAAAAGGCTTTGACTTGGTCCTTGACTTTATCACTGAGGATGGCATCCTTGTTCCACCCCATAGTGCATCCTCCCCAACACTCAAGACACTGTCCACCTTGAGAACTACTTCAGAGCTTAGCAAGACCTTGGCCTGCCTTAGTCTGCCACATCAGAATGTCCAGTGACGCCTGGGTGGCTCAGTCGGTTAAGCATCTGCCTTTGGCTCGGGTCATGATCCCAGGGTCCTGAGATAGATCCCCGCCTCGGGCTCCTTGCTCAGTGGAGAGCTTGCTTCTCCTTCTCCCACTCCCACTACTTGTGTTCCCTCTCTTGCTGTGCCTCTCTCTGTCAAATAAATAAATAAAATCTTTGAAAATAAAATAAAAGAGAAACAAAAACATCCAGAAGATTTCGTAGGAAGCAGCTTGGATCGTCTTTGCTTACTCACTGTCCTAAGAAACCCTTTGTTTTCAGGATAACAGACACTGTACCTCTCCAAGGAGTATCTCTATTTCTTGGAAAAATAAGTTGATCCTCTAATGCTGTGAAGCTAATGACACGAAAGCTATCAAAATTGAAACAGAGTCACCATAAATCCTATATATCTTATAGATAAGTATACACACGTATGTATCTGCTGCAAAACCCCCAAATAACCTCATTCCTCAAATACATTGACCAAATACGGGGTTTCCTAGAGAAACTTAGGGCTAACGACTGTAAGAGCAAGTTAGGTCATTTTAGAAGTCCAGTTCTGGTTGCTCCAGCAAACAGGTCCTCTCAAGGTGTGCTACTGAGCTGCTGAGAGCCAGAAAGATGAGTGAAACACTGTTCCTGGCCTGAAGGGTCCGGTGGTAAAGGATTAGGATTGCAGCAGTTGGTAGAAATGAGAGGAAGAGGCAAAGCCATCGCAATGGTTTCTCTTATTACGTACTTAGTACACACACCTGCATGTGTTAAACATTCTAAGGATTTTATCTCACTTCATCTTTACAGTCAACTGTGAGGTAAGTATTATTGTCCTCATTTTACACATGGAAACACTGGTGCTTAGAGAGAAAGTGACTTAAACCCATGCTCTGCCGCAGTCCAAGCTGCTCTCCTAAACTCTGTTGGTCCTTTAAACGCCGAAATGAACATTTTTCTTTTGTTTGCACCATGGGGACGCATTTATAAAGAAGCTCCAGATGCGTGTCCCTGCACTGGGTTTCCCCTCATCTCTCATGAGTTGGATCTCATCTCTGATGAGTAACTTTAACAGGAATGAGACTTTTGTTTAAAGATTGATTATTTATTTATTTATTTGACCGAGAGCGACATAGCGAGAGAGAGAACACCAGCAGGGCCAGGGGAAGAGGGAGAAGCAGGCTTTCCGCTGAGCAGGGAGCCCGATGTGGGGCTCGATTCCAGGACCCTGGGATCATGACTTGAGCTGAAGGCAGATACTTTGTGATGGAGCCACCCAGGCGCCCCAGGAATGAGACATTTTTGTTTGTGCAAAGTTTGAAGGATTATGTGAAGAGAAGAAATTGGCCTGCCTCATTCATGAATTTTGTAATCACAGGGGAAGTTGGTGTCTATCATTGTTTTTTTATTCTGTAGTCTTTTAAGTAACCTCTACACCCAACGTGGGCCTGAAATTCGTGACCCTGAGATCAAGATCACATGCTCTGTGGACTGAGCTGGCAAGGAGTTCCTCTATCTATCATTTTAAAGAAACACTGGAACTTAGCTCTCCATATAAATGTAAAAGATGGCAAATTAAAAAGTCTTTTTGGGGACACCTGGGTGGCTCAGTCAGTTGGCTCAGGTCATGATTCCAGGGTCCTGGGATCAAGTCCCACATTGGGCTCCATTGGGCAGGTGGGGAGACTGCTTCTCTCTCCACCTCTGCCAGCTGCTTGTACCCTCGCTCTCTCGCTCTCTGACAAACAAATAAATAAATAAAATCTTTAAAAAGTCTTTTTGCACACACACATACACAAAATTCTCTTTTGAGCATGTTGACAAGCGAGGCTAGCTCTGGGCAAAACTATCATGAGGGTTGCGTGTTGTACCATAAGTGTTTAACAACTGGCTCTCCTCCCAAAATATGTGTCTATATGTTTAGGATAATTTTTACTATGATAAAGAATGTATGCCAATTTACAAATAACAATAAAATAATACTCTGTATTGTAAATTCCATACGGTCGATCAATTTTCACAGAATGCTTTCATTGATCTTTGTTCAACTCCAGTATCTGTAGTCAAACTTCGGTTTCAACCAACAGATAAATTCAGTTACAAGATGAATGGTGGTTGATGGGTTTGTTTACACTAAAGAGTAGAATGAAAGTGAAACAATAAAGACATATATCAGGACTTCACTTAGTCCTTATTACCGGAATCCTGTCTTTGCTAAATCATGTAATGGTTTTTGAATACTGAAAGACTATTTCCCCCAAATTTGTGATTCACAATCTAATAGCTAGAGAGATAGCACATACTTTTGAGTTTAATTTGCATTGTTAACATTTTCTCAAGTCTAGACAAACAACCAGCAATAAATCAAGCCCTGATTTATACCATTTGGCTACTTCCCTGTTCTAAACACTCCCACCATGGTAAACTTCAAACTACAATAATGTTATCATTAAACCTTTACTTGAAAAAAAATGCTTGGTAACAAGCCATTACACAGAAATCTATCATATATCTACAACAGACATAACCTCAAGTGCATAAATTATAGTAATATGCTGAAATGATTAGGGAATGATGAATTTGTTTTATAATTTATTTAATTGTAAGTTTATATTAAATTGAACTGTATAAAATTACTGATAGGCAACCATTTTTTTGATCTACAAAGGTTAAATTCATACAATTCAACCTAAAACATACTCCGGGAGTTTGAGATGGTGGAATTATTGGAGGGAGGGTTGGATAATGATGATGGTAATCAAAAGAGCCTTTACGGTTTATTAAATTAAGCTTTCAAAGTGCTGGACACTGTGCTAAACCAAGTCTGGCTATCTGTGATTTTTCAAAAACTACAACAGAATTTCTTATGATTCCATCTTATCTAGCTTCTCCCAGTTGGAAAATATTGAGACAGAGACTGGAGAATTTCTAACACTTTTAATTCAGTTAAGAATTTGACACAATATATATGAAAGTGAAACACTGTATATGTAAAATAGCATTCAGGATATTTGACACAATTTTTGAGCTAAGTATAGGAGAGAACAAGCACTCTTTTTGGAGCATGAAACTCAGTAATTGTCCTGGCTTAATTAAGTACTTACTGTATTACCACCTGTGCATTTTGAGCTGTCTCACAGATTCTAAGATCTTGTTTCTTATCTGTGATTTGGGTAATAATATTATCTGCCCAGATACTTGTTCTAGTGATTGTGACATTTAAATGGGAAAAGAAAATAAAGAGTGCCTTATGAATGGTCCAATTTTGCAAAGGTAGAGACTTATAGAATCACAGCTCTGTGTATTTGCCTCCAGGATATCTTTCTGGGCTCAGCTCCCAGACTTGGGGTTGGGGGCAGGGGCTAGGGAGCGGGGGCGGGAGCGGGGGAGGGTGGATGAGGGGGGTTAAGAGCTATCAACTTTAGCAGTGTTAAGACATTACTAAACATTTATTTTATCAACAACTGCATTGCTGAATTAGCTTCTCAGGATTCTTCCAACTGCCTGCTCCCAACAGATCTATTTACAAAACATAATTTTTAAAAAGAGAAAAAAAGCCCTCCCTTTGTCCTCAAGAAATTCAGGACAAATGCAATTCACAATGGAAAAGCTCCAAAGCTCACATGGGGGGAGGTATGTTCACGGAGGCTTCAGGTGTTTCAGGACTTGCAAGGGCACCGCTGGGAGGGGACCAGCTCCCCTGCAAGGGAAAGAGCAGAGACCTGACCCTCCCTCTCTCCTACTCCACTTCTCCCCGTGGCGGTTTGCTTTGGGTTTATTGGACTTATCTCGCTGACTCACTGTTGCTGTGAAAACACCGATGAGCATGCTGTTGAAAGTGGCAGAAACCAGAGGAAACTAGTCACGAAAACCCTGACTCTCAGCTGATAGATTTTTTTCCTGATAACTGCCACTCCTACTTTTTTCCAGACTAGAAGAGGGTTTCAGGAGCAAACCAGCAGCCAAAGCTGCTTCAGCCCAAATTGACTGGGATCTCTTTCCCCATGCTTGAGGGCGCCGAGTTCTACTTTAACGTGGACCATGGCTACCTGGAAGGCCTGGTGCGAGGGTGCAAAGCCAGCCTCCTGACCCAGCAGGACTACATCAACCTGGTCCAGTGTGAGACCCTGGAAGGTACGTGCTGCTCTTCTCCCCTTTTACAAGGGGGAAAAGGGAAATGAGGCTGCTCATTGGAAGCATGGAGAAGGGACTGTGTTCCCATGGCCTGAGAGTCCAGAACAGGTTCTTATTCCCTGGGTCCAGACTTCAGGGATCCATGAACTTGGATGGGGAACAAAAAAATTACATCTTGCTTTTCAGTTTTCTCTAAGTAAAATTTCAGCATTTCTTTTTATTATGAATGGAGGCAACAAATCACGGTGGTTAGTACTTTGTCAACAAACAGTAAAAATTCGATATTTTCATATCTCTGTATAATTCTTGCAGATATTTTGAAATGTCATAATTTCACAGTTTCATAATTATACTAGATATTAACTTTTTTTTTTTAAATTAGAAAGAGAGATCACAAGTAGGCAGAGAGGAAGGCAGAGAGAGAGAGGGAAACGGGCTTTCTGCCGAGCAAAGAGTCCGATGCAGGGCTCAATCCCAGAACCCCGAGATCATGAAGGCAGAGGCTTACCCCACTGAGCCACCCAGGCACCCCAGTATTGCACTTATTCTTTAATCTTGGTATTTAATCTCTTAAGAAAGAAGTACAATGTCATGCTTTTTTGGGGGGGGGTGGTAGAGCACAGGAGCAAGAGAAGAGGGAGGTGCAGAGGGAGAGGGAGGGAATCTTAAGCAGACTCTGGGCAGAGCTGGATTTCACCCTGAGATAGTAACCAGAGCCAAAATCGAGAGCAGGATGCTCAAACCACACATCTTAAAACATCTTGATAACCATAGTTTAACATATTGTTTTTACTTTGTAATTGTATGTATTTTCATTTCATTATTTATAAATAATATTTGCAGAAGGACTTAGTCAAAGTGCCCAGGGGTGAATGTCCCCCCACCAAATGCTAAGAAACTTGGGCTAGAAAATTTTATTCTATACCCAGTTTCTCAGTATATATTGATAGGAGATTTATTTGCGGTTTCTCTTTAACTGAAGCTTCAGGAAAAAGCCAAGAGATGGGTGGGTGGTGAGGCCAGCCCTGTATTCAAAAGTACTGACCTTGACCTCTGCCCTATCTAGGTAGGGTGACCTAAGGCTCCTGGCCTCTGAGGCTGAGTCCTCACTTGTAAAATGCAATGGTAATGTCTGCTTTGCTTGCTTTGTTTGGAGAAATAAATGAAGTAATACCTGAGAGATACATTAGAAACCATGAAGCACTATGTAAATGGAAAATACTTTTTTAAAGCACTTTATTGAGGTATGATTGACAGACATAAAACTGTATATATTTAATGTATGCAACCTGATGAGATTAGAGGTAAGTATACCTTCATGAAACCATCAGCATCATCAATGCCATAAATCTATCCATGACCTACAAAAGTTTCTTCCTGCCCTCTGTTATTTTGGGTGTGTGTGTGTGTGTGTGTGTGTGTATTAACTACTTTCTGTAGGCTATCCAGTAGCTTTCTGGGACTTATTTACCTTGTGTTTCTGAAACTTCATACCTATTGACTTATACCTCTCCATTTCTCCCTTTATTCTGGAAATCATCTTTCAGCTACAATATTTTCAAAACTTCACCAAAGATTTCACATCCGTAATACAGTATTTTTATTATAAAAATAGCTACACTAGTTCATTTTGAAATGTACTTATAAAATCAACATATGTCAATAATAAGGCGCTTTAAGACCACAAGATTATTCTAGAGAAAACAGGGAAGCAATATGGATCGAAACTCCTAGGAAAGGTGTTAAAAGCAAAAACAAAACAAACCTGAAGGTGACTTGGCAGAAGCTGGGGGTCCTCGGTCACTTGTTTGTGGTTCTGAGCAGTTAGAGCCAGAGTTAAGGCAGAGCTGGTCAGTCTGAGTTAGATGTTCTCCTTTCCCTAGCAGTGGAGGCGCTAGAAAAATCTTTCAGATGATAAATAGTTCTGTTAGCTGCAAATAATCACAATATAATTCCAACCTCTAAACCACATTAGCTTATTAAATGAGGAGTTTGGTGACTGGAGAATGTGAATCGTGTACAGAAAATCTGTGCAAGTATGGTGGTAACTTCATAGTGTGATAGATAGTAACTACACTTACTGCGGTGAACATTTCATTAGGGTGTATACTTGTGGAATCACTGTGTCCTAAACCTGTAACTAATATAATGTATGTCAGCTATACTTGAATAAAAAGAGAAAATGTACTTAAACTGAAGTACAGAAAGTGAGTGAATGCAGGGAAGAATGAGTGTTTCTAACAGAAGCCACTTGAAAGAATTGTACTTAGTTTTCAGTTAAGTTTTTACTTTTTTAATTTTTTAAAGTTTCTTTATTTAAGTCATCTCTACACCCAACATGGGGCTTGAACTCATGACCCCAAGGCCAAGAGTCTGAGCTCCGCCAACTGAGCCAGCCAGGCACCTCCAGCCAAGCTTTTAAATGAGCTAAAGAATGCAAATTTTAACACAAACAATACATAAAATGCCTAAAATGTGATACGAAATCACGTTTAGCCAACTCACTAAATAACCCTCCGCTTCAATTTGGGAGAGAAAAAAAAGGGTTTCAGACCCTCTTGAAGACGTGAAGAAAGAATCTTCTTAGAAAATACAGAGGTGCATGCATACAGAATTTTCCATGTACTATCAGGGGTCATGGACCACCCAGAGCTGTCCCTGCGCTCTCTTAAGAAACCCTGGCACCTACACCATTGCTTTCTTGTCCTTGTGCCTCAGCTTTTATCTTACTTCCCTCCTAATAATATATTTTTTTCAACCATTCATTTCACAACTATGTTTGAATCTGTGGGCCAGTCTGGAGACTCCCAGGAATATCAGGTGTGTGAGTCATTAGCCGCACGTTCTAATGGCTGCTGAGAAAAGAAATCTAAATAAGGATTTCACGTCTGCAGGTGACAGTTGAGCACACCGATGCTTAAAATGGTCGCGGCCGGTCTGACACTCTAGTCAAGGAGTGCAGGCATATCCACATCTCTTTTTCCACTAAAATGTCCATGTCTCCTGAGCATGAACTGAAAATAAATGATTATTGTCTATGTTGATACCATTTTTTTTTAAGATTCTATTTATTTATTTGACAGACAAAGGGAGAGCGTAGGAAGAGGGAGTGACAGGCAGAAGCAGAGGGAGAGGGAGAAGCAGATTCCCTGCCAAGCAGAGAGCACTGTGCTGGGCTGCATCCAAGGACTCCGGGATCATGACTTGAGCCTAAGACAGACACTTAACAGCCGAGCCACCAGGCACCCCAGCTCCATTTTGATAACGAAAATAATAAGGTCTGCTCTACTGATTATTCCATAGGATGTTGGGAAATAACTTGTGAAAAGCAATGCAACTGTTGCATATGCAAATGTGCTGAGAGAAACCCAACCGTCTCCTGAGCTGGATTTCTCGAAAATTGAGAAGAGGGGCAGCAGGCTGGCTAAATCAGTAAAACATGTGACTCTTGATCTTGGGCTTCTTAAGTTCACGCCCCTTATTGGCTGTAGAGATCACTTAAAAATAAAATATTTTTTAAAAGAAAGTTGGAGGGGCTCCTGGGTGGCTTAGTGGGTTAAGCCTCTGCCTTTGGCTCAGGTCATGATCTCAGGGTCCTGGGATTGAGCCCCACATCCGGCTCCCTGCTCAGCAGGGAGCCTGCTTGCCCCTCTCTCTCTTCCTGCTTGTAATCTATCTCTCTCTCTCTCTGTCAAATAAATAAATCTTTTTTTTAAAAAAAGAGGGACTTGGAGAAAAGAAATCAAGGTCATTTATTGGAACAGATGTTAAGGACTTTGGGATTTCTATTTACGTTTGCACAAAATATGCCTTGTACCAGTAATGGATGAAGAAGAGTAGGTAAGACTGTCGCTGTGGCACCCTATGTTGACACAGACACTTTCTGCAAAAGAAAAGCTAACGTAGCAAAGATTAAATTTGCCTTTAGTCTTTTCAAGTTCTCTAGACTTCAGAAGTGTTCTGATACTGACAAATTATTTTAGAATTACTTAGAAAGAATACATATGATTTCAGGTAAATTTAGAAGAGAAAATGAAGATTGTCTAGCAAAGCTTTGAAACGTCCTAGAATTCATTCTTGTGCTTAACTGTGTATATAATTGTGCCAGTGTGATCAGAAATACTCATCTGTTCCAAGATCTGCCCCTGACTCACAGTGACCTGAATCAGATGCTAGGACACTCAGTGACTCAGTCCTTCCCAGAGACAAAAGAGCAAGGCTAGTGCACGTGGCGCGTCCCACTGGTAGTGCTAGAACTCTGTACCATATGGAAACTTTAAAACCTTTAAAAGTGACTTTGCAGCGAAATAATAATGCTAAAAGGACATGAAATACTCTTTTAGAGAATTAACACTTTTTTTTAAGAATTAAGACTTTGTTTTTTTAGAGCAACTTTTTAAGCTAACAGCAAAGTTGAGGAGAAAGTACCGAGATTTCCTGTACACCCCCGGCCTCTACACCCGCACAGCCTCACCATTGTCAGCATTCCCCACCACAGCCTGGGGCGCATTTGTTATAATCGAAGAACCTGCACTGATGCATCATAATACTCAGAGTCCATAGTTTACCTTGTGGTTCACTCTTGGTGTTACACACTACGAGTTTGGACAAATAGATAATGACATGTATCTGTCATTATGGTATCATACAAAATACTTTCACTACCCTAAAAGTACTCTGTTGGACCTGTTCTGGCAATCACCAGTCTTTTTACTGTCTCATAGTTTGCCTATTCCAGAACGTGGTATAGTTAGAATTATACAGCATGCACCCTTTTCATATTGGTTTCTCTCACTTAATAACATGCATTTTTTCCATTTCTTTTGATGGCAATATGGCTCTTTTCATTAGAATTATTTTTTAAGATTTTATTTATCTATTTGACAAACAGAGATCACAAGTAGGCAGAGAGGCAGGCAGAGAGAGGGAGAGAGGAGGAAGCAGGCTTGCCGCCGGGTAGAGAGCCCGATGCGGGCTCCATCCCAGGACCCTGAGACCATGACCTGAGCTGAAGACAGGCTTTAACCCACTGAGCCACCCAGGTGCCCCCATTAGAATTTTTTTAATGACAAATAAGACTGTTAAATATTCGTTCCTCTTCAAAAAAGACAAGATGGTAAAGTTAACACTTTAGAGCTCTAGAATTTAGTACTTGATATTTTCTAAAATACATGGTGAGAAGTGTCTGCTGGCTCTGTGGATTGAACCTTTCCTTTGTCCTCTCTGCTATATTTTTTTAAAAGGGGATGAGGGACTCTGATTCTATCGTACTAACAATTACGTCCCTTTAGGGGGCACGACCTTCCTTCTTTTCCAATAGGAATTAATTTATAACAACATGTTAAGCATTTCTAGCTAGAGTTGAGGAAGTAAAACTAAATAAGATATAATCCCTGCCCTAAAAGGGCTCCCACTCTGGAGAATAAAAATATTGAAAAATAAGAACTCTTAATAGGAGCAATTTGGGCAATACCTATCAAAATTCCAAAGGCATATACACTTGGCCTAGGATTTCATATAGCATTGTTTAGAATAGCCAATGATGGAAGCAAATCAAATGTCCATCTGCAGGGAACTGATTAAACAAATTATATAACATTCACATAACAGAATATTCTGCAGCTATTAAAGGGAAAAAAAAAAAGGCATGAGGATACCCCCTTAAGAGGACTGATATGGAAAGACCACCAAGCTCTATTAAGAGAGGAAAGCAACAGGAAGAACTATGTGTGGTATAGTACTCTTTAGTAAAAAGGCAGATAAATTTAAAAATACATTTTCTATATGATGGTCTAGATACTGAAAGGATCCAACAGAAACTAAAAATAGTAATTACCTGCACCTAGGAGTGAGTGGGTGGCGGTGGTTGACAAGTTTAGACGACTTTTCACTTTTTTACCTATATTTATACCTACTATCTATTTTTAAAGGAAAAAAATATATATATAGGAGGAAGACTTAATTCAAAGAACTTTCTTCATGCTCCCTTAAATACTACTTGTGCCTCTAATTATAGCACTTTTCCACCTTGTATTAAAAATGCATATCCAATGCCGTCACTTTCCTGTTCAGAAATACTTCAATGGCTTTCATCAGGCAGGATCAACTTCACCCTTGGTTCAAAAGGGTGGAGGAGTCTTGCTGATCTCTACCTTGCAAGCATTTCCTCAGAACCCTCCTACCTTTTGTAAAGTTCTTCCTTCAGTCACAAATTCCATTCTCTATCCTGTTTGCCTAGAGAACACTCATTCCTCTTTCCAGTCTCCACTCAGGTTACTTCCTCTGTAAATCGTTTCCTACTGCAGACATGTTGGGGTACAGTTGACAACCCCTAACTTCATACTCTGTTGTACCTTATGAAGGACCTGATTCTGTGACATTTGTATAGATGTGTCAGACCAGGGGTGTACCTTTGTCTTGCTTGATTATCTTGCACCCTGAATTAACAGTTAAGGACTTAACTCATAAACTAATAAATGAATCTATCTCCTTCTGTGTTACAAGCTTCTTTAAGGGCAGTAAGCATCAGTATGTGAGGCCACTGAAGTGTCAGATAGGTTGGGGGGGGGATACTTTTATGTTGTATATGTTTATCAGATGTATACTTGAAATACCTTACAGTTTTATTTGTCAGATGCACTTCAGTAAAGCTGAAATTTTAAAAAGAAATACCCATTTTTTTAAAAAGGGGGTAGAGACTGTCTACTTTGCTGTCCTAGTTCCCTGGCCCTAAGGCTATGTTTTGCACATAGAAAGAATCTGAAAACTCACATTAGAAAAGTGTACATGTTTGGGTTCAAGTCCTAGCAATTCCATTCTCTGGCTGTAGGATATTAAGCCAGACTGCTTAACTTTTAACATGGTGTTTTCTTATCTGATCCTTAGATTATATCTCCCTGGCCTAACTCCCAGTTATCAGGAGCATCAGAAATTTCTGAAAATGTTTTGTAAACTGCTAATCATAAGAATTCCTAGGAATTCATAAGCCCCTCCCTGAACAACTGTGTGTATACAACAAGAACTAGTTTTCCCTCTTTTGCTAGACTTTTGAATTCCTCAAATAATTCTTCCCATCTCATAGTTATGATTAATGGTGTTTCATATATGGTCCTATGTAGCTGATTGTGTTCTTCAGAGAGCACCTGTTTGGTGCATAAGAGCCAGAATGAGGAGTTTCAATCCTGATAACATGCATGGAATTATATAATGAAGTGCTATATGGCCCTAGGTGTTTTGTTGTTTGGGGGTTTTGGGGGGTTTTGTTTGTTTGTGGTTTTTTTAAAGATTTTATCTATTTATTTGACACACAGAGAGAGAGCGCGTCTGCGAGAGAGAGAGATCACAAGCAGGCAGGCGGGGGTGGGGGGGGGGGGAAGCAGGCTCCCTGCGGAGCAGAGAGCCCGATGCAGGGCTCAATCCCAGGACCCTGAGATCATGACCTGACCAAAGGCAGAGGCTTAACCCTCTGAGCCACCCCGGTGCCCCTGTTGTTTTGTGTGTGTGTGTGTGTGTGTGTGTGTGGTGTTTTGTTTTGTTTTTTTTTTAAGATTTTATTTATTTGAGAGAGAGTGTGTGTGAGAAAGAGAGCGAGCGAGCCCAAGCGGGGGGAAGTGGCAGAGGGAGCCGGAGAAGCAGACCCCTGACTGAGCAGAGACTCCGATGTGGGACTTGATCATGAGGATCATGACCTGAGCTAAAGGCAGACATTTAATTGACTGAGCCAGCCAGGAACCCCAGGGTCCTAGGTTTTAATCAGAAATTAAAATCTACTGGGACACCTGGGTGGCTTAGTTGGTTAAGCGGCTCCATTGGGCTCAGGTCATGATCCCAGCGCCCCACATGGGGCTCCTTGCTCGGCAGGGAGCCTGCTTCTCCCTCTGCGTCTGCCTGCCACTCTGTCTGCCTGTGCTTACTCTCTGACAAATAAATAAATAAAATCTTTAAAAAAAAAAAGAAAAGAAAGAAAGAAATTAAACCTACTAATATTTGAAGCTAATCTATGTGATAAAAATTATATTGGGTGACATAAAGAATATGATAAACAAAATATTATGCACTCCCTAAACAGCTCTCTAGTTGAGAAGATATCATAAATAAGTAAAAACAATAAAAGTTCTAAAATACAAGAACAATTTAAACCTATAGATCAAACATATATTCAAAAGCAAAGTAGATCTCCAGGGCTATAAGCTAGGAAAATGCCAGTGAGATGCTAGCAAACAGTGTTGAGGTGGCTGGGCGTTCTGGGCCAGGAGGGAAAATTAATGAACTACAGATTCCTGTATTTAAATAAAAGCATATGGGTGAGGAGTAAACCAGTTTGGCTGCAGTACTAGAATACCTGAAGATAAGGCCGGAATTTAGGCTGGGAAAAAAATCTTGAAGGACCTTGGAGATCTGATTGTGGAGCTTTAGGAAAATGAATGAGGCCAAGAGTCATGTCTGAATCTTCAGTCAAGTACTTGCAAGCATAGAAAACATAAACATACTTCTCTGGGCCTCAGTTTCTTCATCTATGAAATGGGAATATTTGCTCAAGTTAAGAGATAATGTCCATGAGAGCCATTCTGTCAGTAGTAAAACGTTACAAATTTAGCAAAGTCCTTTTAATCTGCCTACAACTGTCAGTGACTCCAAGATTCCAAATAATTCTTAGGAAAGATTGAGTTTGAGGCAGGGAGTGCAGGAGGAGAAGGGAGCTTGGGAGATTCAATTTAAGAGCTCACGGCAGTAATCTTGATGTCAGGTGGCCATTCTAAACCAGGGGCACGTGGAGTGGAAACCAGAGAGGGCAATAAAGAACAGTGCAAGGGATTGGGAGTAAGAAAGCTCTATCACCGTAAGAAATGCAGTAAATTAAGCAAAAATGGAGGGAGACGTCCTGGTTTTACAGAAATTGATATATGTACTAAAATCCGAGTAATTACAAAATCTGATGGCTGATGCCAGTGTATTCGCTGAGAATATTCTGGTGTAGACAGTAAGAACCAAAGTCTTTAGCCTGCTGAATCAGATGATCGCTGAAGTAGGTGGGTAAAAGGGAGAAGAGAAAAGGGAACATCATGGAGTAGCTCCTCCATAGGAGTGCTGGCTCTTCACTTACCTCCACTTGTTTAATCCCCACATCAACCCGAAAGCATGGATTCTGTATCCATTTGATAGGTGAAGAAACAGAGTTCAGAAAAGCCAGGTAACTTCTAAAGTTCAGCGCCTGCAGGGTGTAGGGAAAAGGCAGGGGATGGCTCAAGAAAACACCCCTTGTGGGTTCTTCTCGAAGGTGTTTCCTTGGCATAAAACCTACCTGGAGTGTGAAAGGTTTGGATGTTCACTTTTAGAGAGAGCCCCAGACTGGAAGCTGCACAGGGAAAAAAAAAAAAAATTACCATGTTCTAAAAGTAATCTGACCAGCAGGTTAGTAGAATTAATCATGATGTCCCAGAGCCTCAACCTACCTCACTAACCAAGTGATCTCCAAGAATTCACTGACCCTAGTGACTGCAAGCCACAGAGGACACATTTTTATGCTGCCCCATAGACACACATGCACATGTGTGGGTGCTACGCTGTGTTATATGCTCATATTGTTACAATGGCTTAATCTAATACTTCCATTCTTTGCCATTTGGGACCTATTAAATTGATTCAGTTGGTAGTGATCCCAGTTTGGAAAACATTCCATTTCCTTATTTGAATAAAAAAGAAAAAACGTCACTTCTCTGGATAAAAAAGTGGTGTAATTTTCCAAAGTGTGCTCTGTGGTGGCTTCATTGTTTCCTAGTGGCTTGGGAGGTTCTGAACATACTCTTCAAAAAATCACTCAAAGTAATGTGTTAAAGGCTTTCAGTTCCTACAGCTAAGAAGCCTGTTTATTCCAAATTTATTTGACCACAGAGTCCTTTTTATTACATACCTATTTAAATAAGCGCTTGGGGAAATGCAGAGAAAAAATTACGTGAGCCCATTTTGAAAACTATACAACTATAAGCATTGTTGATATTATTAGCAGTCTGTTACCATCTCAGAGCAAACATTTCAGATTTTGAGATTCTCTGAGAATCTCAGTGCAAGGGTCCTTTGGATTGTTTTGGTGCTGGGGAAAAAGGGTTCCTTCTATTTCATTTGTTTTTCCATTGACTACGGTATTACATGATTGCTGTGGGGTCTGAAACACTTGAGACGTTGAATTTCAGGATCTCACTGGCAGCTGAAAGGTTTGGGAGTTATTTTGCTTAAAAGAAACATATGCCGCATGAGCAAAATATCATGGTTTTGAAAGAAATAACATTTGTGTTTCTTCTGTTGGCAAATATTCCTCAGTGCTGAGAAAGCAAACTGTCAAACTGTATAAAAAATCTGAGCTGCCAAAAGAAAAGCCAAACAAGACATGCCCCCCCCAAAAAAGTATGTATTTTTTTTAATTAAATTAATTAAATAAGTACTTGACCTAGTAAATTCTGCAGTCAGATAAAGAATATTTCAGTGCATAATCTTCTCCAGGTACTAAGGAAACATGCCTGTCCTTTGAATCTCAGATACTTTACAATCACTTGAGAGCCTAATTGCAAATTCACCGTCTGATCAGCTAATGTAGCAATCAGTTCATAGCCAACAAGGGCTCCTAGTAAGCCTCCGGATAAAAAGGAAGCCATGCCAAGGCCAAGCCCCCTGTTCCTGGGGACAACCTCCTGCTTACTGGTCTTTCTTACCCCTCCTCCTATCCCACATAATGCTTCAGCACTTACCTAGCATTGAAAAACATTGGCATTTACAGGATGCCTGGTGTGGTCTTCTGGAAATGATGTTGGGTTTTAAGAGTAAGGAGAGCCATCTCCCAATTCAACCCTTATTTCTCTACAACTCTACCACTTAGCCCCCACTGAGACTCAATTTCTGCATCTATACTAAAAGGATATTATTGATTGCCCATTCCACCTCTCGTACCCATGGTAAATATTACTAATAAATTTCTTGTTTCCATCAAGCAAGATGAAGCTTTAGGATTCTTCTCAACAGCTTTCTGAGCAGTTAGTCCCAAATGACTACAACTGGCTCAGGTAAACTTAGGACTAGGTGGTTGTTAGTGTTCTTTTCAACTGTATTAAATAGTTCTAGATTGTTTTGATAACTGAGTTTGTTGTTTTTGTACTAGAATATCTGTACTAACACTGAATTTTTTTATTGCTTTAGAGAGTGACACTCAAGGCTAAATCATACAGAGGCATACACATCTAATAAGATAATAATAATTTAATATACATTTATCATAAAGTCACAATAAATTCAATTAATGTTGCAAAAGCTATGTATGCATGTTCAAACTTTAATCTGATTTGAGGTTTCATTTAATTTTCAGATGTGAAAATTCATCTCCAGACCACTGACTATGGCAACTTCTTGGCTAATGAAACAAATCCACTTACTGTTTCCAAAATTGACACGGAGATGAGGAAAAAGCTATGCAGAGAATTTGAATACTTCCGGAATCATTCCCTGGAACCCCTGAGCACATTTTTTACCTACATGACGTAAGTGGTAGCAGGAAGCCCAGTTAATCTCCCGTGTGATTGTGCAAATGACTCCTAACAGTTAGGAGTAATGCCCTCCTAACAGGTAGGGCATTAGGCTGGCATGAAGCTTAAAACCCTTTTTCTTTTTTGTAAGTTTGAATACATTCAGATTTTCACAACTAATAAACTCATGGAGCCACATATTCACTGTTGGAAAAGAGATTTCATTCATTTCTAAACATGATTATGTAGGTGATGGCAGCCTCCACATAAAGGCCTGGTTTCAGGGCTGGCTGGCTGGCTTGGTTGGTAGAGCATGCAACTCTTGGTCTCAAGGTCATGATTTCAAGCTCCACACTGGGCCTAAAGATTAGTTTAAAAAAAAAAAAGTGTTTTCAGTTTTCATTTTAAGAAAAATGGTAAGTGTGCTATTAAAAGGTTCTGCCTGCTGATACTGAAAGTAAATACTATGTGACATTTTGGATCACTTGTCAGGCTAGAGCTGAAACATCAAAGTTGTTGGTAAAGCCATATCTACCCTTTCCTGATTCCCCTTGCAACAGCAGAATAACTCCCATCATAGTTATATATGTTTCACTTTTTTCAATTTCCATAACCAGTAGTTTCAATATCTCACTGTCAAGGATTTTCATTCTAAAAATGCTTCAATTTCCATATAGTAATGAATTGTACTTCTATTAATCCAGTTAATAAATCCTGTCCAGGGCTCAAAACTTTGGGCCTCTCCAGTTGTTCTAATAGATAGCCTGGGAACAAATGTCCACAGTAGATGAGCTGATTATTATGTATATACCATTCCAATGTAATATACACAGATATGTATACTAGACCTGGGCCCTAGACTGGATTAGAAAAGTATAAAATAAAAATATTCCTCTGTTCCACATGTCCCCTTCTGCACTCGATTCCTTTCCCCAAAAGTAAATGCTTCCATTTCATATGTATTTTCTAGTAAAATACTTAGAGTTGAGTATGTTCATTGATACTCACTCAACCCACCCCACTTCCATACTTCAAATTTATGCAAATGGGGTCATATTCTTTCTACACTTTTTTCCCACATGGTACTTCTTAGACGTATCCTTGTCAATATCATTCTTTTTACAACTGCCTAGAATTCCATTTTGATATATATCATGACTCAATTTACCAGGAAACTATTAACAAATAACTCATTTTTTTCCAATGCAAAAAGTATTGTAACTTGGGACGCCTGGGTGGCTCAGTGGGTTAAGCCGCTGCCTTCGGCTCAGGTCATGATCTCAGGGTCCTGGGATCGAGTCCCGCATCGGGCTCTCTGCTCAGCAGGGAGCCTGCTTCCTCCTCTCTCTCTCTGCCTGCCTCTCTGCCTGCTTGTGATCTCTCTCTGTCAAATGAATAAATAAAATCTTTAAAAAAAAAAAAAAAAAGTATTGTAACTAGCCTATTACTGTGTAGGTCTTGAATTTATTTTTAAGATATATTTTTAGCAGTGGAAGTAGTGAATTGAAGGAGTGTTCTTTTTTTATTTTTGTAAATTTTGCTAAGTTGTACTCAACAAAAGTGGCACCAGTTTGTACCCCCAAAACAGTGCATGAGAAAGCCTGTGTCCTTACACCATTACCAAGATTGAATATTATCTTTTTAGTTTTTGCCTGTCCAATAGGTTAAAAATTGTATCTTTTGCTTTCATTTATATTTCTTTATTATCAGAATCGAATAATTTTGTAGTTACTAATCATGTGTATTTGCTACCTGACCAAACACTTTGTATTTTTGTTATTAATATATTCAGCAGTTTTTCTTGATAGGGAAGAGCTCTTTGTAAATTAAGAAAGATAGCCCTTCATAATACAGGTTGAAAAATTATTTCCTCAGTGTGATATGATTTAATTTTTATAGCTTTTTTTTCCTGTAGAAACACTGAATTTTTTCACTAGCTATACCCATCAATCCTTTCATTTGTTGACTTCTGATTGTTGTGTACTGCTTAGAAAGTCCTTCTCCACTCCCAATTTGTAAGTAAATTTACCTTTTATTTCATTCATTCATTATTGTTGATTTTTTTCTTTTCTTTTCTTTTTTTTTTTTTTTGATGTTTCATTTTTAACATTTAAAACCTTTGTTCGTCTAAAATTTATTTTAGTATAGGGAATGAGACTAGGGATTCAGCTCAAATTGTTTTTCCCCAATAGCTATCCATTTATTCCTATACCATGTCTATAAATAAGTAGAAGAGATGACCATAGTTTGAGGCAGGAAGTAATCGTTGGTATACCTGAGGTATGTGATTAGTGCCTATATACCTTGTTTGTGCAATTAGACCTCCTGTCAGTGCTAGACGCTAAGTTTTTATTTATTGGCAAGACCCCAGGTGCTGATTTTATAAAGAATCACAAATACACAGCTGGTTAGAGATGAAAATTAGGTGTGAACTTGGGTCTACTCAGTCTGAAGCCCAAGCACTTTCTTTGGGAAGGATTCTGGGAAGCCTTCCAAAGATCTGACATTCCTTTTGATCCTGGAAATAGGGTGAAATTTGGATATGAGGGAGAAGGCTGAGCATCTGGGGTTGAAGCATGTAGATGGGAAGGGCATAGCATGCATGGTGAATAACAGGTCAGTTTGGGCAGGAGTGGGCTGCACCAGTAGTGGAGGGGAGCAACAGGGAGAGGAGGTTAGAAAAGTCAGTTCCAGCTAGATAATGCAAGTCTTCAATGGCAGGCTAAGGAAATTGGGCTTTATCACATTGGAGAGGTGTGTGTGTGCGTGTGTGCATGCGCACGTGCACGCGTGTTGGTATCTCCAAGACTCACCCTTAAAAATCTGAAGGGGTGCCTAGCTGGCACAGTCAGTAGAGATTGTGATTCCTGATCTTGGGTTCATGAGTTCAATCCCCTTGTTAGGTGTGGAGCCTACTTAAAAAATATTTTCATACATATATACAACTGAAGCAGAAACCAAAATGCAAAAGAGACGAAAGAAGAGGCCAGGTCTGCTCATAGGACTCTTACCTCCTCGTAATGGTTGGGGTGAAGAACAAAGTGCTTGGGCTTAGGCTGAGTTAGCTCTGGGTTCATATCTAATCTTCAGTGACTGCCTGGGAGAGAGGCTTTCGAAGCAGCGATGCCTCCGCAAAAATGTCTGACAAGGGTAGTTATGGAAACATCATTAAAGATTGTTCAGACAAGCAAGAGGGCCCTATCTGTGTGGAGGTAGAAATGACAATCAAAATACTGGACAATATTTATGGAATATTACTGCATGCCAAGGCTCTGCTAAGTGCTTTGCAAACATTGTCTCCTTTAAAGCTGACAAATCAGGGTACCTGGGTGGCTCAGTCGTTAAGTGCTACCTTTGGCTCAGGTCATGGTCCTCAGGTTCCTTGGATGGAACTGGATCAGTTCAACTGGATTGAAGTGGATCAGGCTCCTTACTCAGTGGGAGGCCTGCTTCTCCTTCTCCAACTGCCCCTGCTTGTGTTCCCTCTCTTGCTCTCTATCAATAAGTAAATAAAATCTTTAAAAAAATAATAATAAACCTGATAAATCTTAGTTCTTATCCTCACCATTTTGAGGATGAGGAAACTAAAAGTTAATTGCAGCAGCTTGCCTGGGTCACGAATCAACAGATTAAAAAAAATTTTTATTTTAAAATAAAAATAAAATAAACATTGGAAATAGGCTTTGTAAACATCTTTTGCTCAGATTTTAGACAAGTTCAGAAAATCTAACCCATGATAGTAATAGAGGACAGTCCAATTTTGATGGAGTCAGAAAGCTGCCACATTTTGTACTTTCTGCATTGAGAGACGAGTCTCACATGACAGAAACTTGCTCAAAATGTATTAAGAAGTACTTTAGCTCTAAGAATGACTCTGAGTCACTTGGTTAGTGTTTCCTCTTATGTGATGACTCCATGGTTTGGTGTTTCCTAACTATAGAATCTTAAACCTGGGAGAAGCCTTAGCATTAATTAAGCAAGCTTGCTTATTTCACAGAAAACAACCATGTTGATCTAGGTAAAATGTATTCTGTTTCTAGGGGCACTTGGGTGGCTTAGTCAGTTAAGCATCCAACTCTTGATCTCAGGTCTTGATCTCAGGTTGTGAGTTCAAGCCCCATGTTGGACTCCACTTAGAAAAAATAAATAAATAAAATTTAAAAAAGGAAAATCTACTGTTTCTAAAATAAAATTACTTGGGGTGCCTGGGTGGCTCAGTTGGTTGAGCAACTGCCTTTGGCTCAAGTCATGATCCTGAAGTTCCTGGATTGAGTCCCACATCAGGCTCCCTGCTCAGCAGGGAGTCTGCTTCTCCTGCTAACCTCTCTCCTCATGCTCTCTTCTCTCATTAATAAATAAACTCTTTTTTTTTTTTTTTTTAGATTTTACTCATTTTATTTGACAGACAGAGATCCCAAGTAGGCAGAGAGAGAGAGGAGGAAGCAGGCTCCCTGCCAAGCAGAGAGCCTGATGCGGGGCTCGATCCCAAGACCCTGGGATCATGATCTGAGCCGAAGGCAGAGGCTTTAACCCACTGACCCACCCAGGTGCCCAATAAATAAACTCTTTAAAAAATAAAATAAAATTACTTAAAATTCCAAATATTAACAATGTTTAAAAATTACATATAAGAATACAGGTGGTCACAAAGCCTTGCATATAATATTAATGCAAAAGTGAAAGTAGAAACGTAATTTGGGTGGTATCAGTATTGTTAGTGGTATTGGTAATGGACATGTTTTGACTTATCTACTCTCTCTCTCTCATCTATAAATTCTTTGAACTAATTCTTTTAGTATCTGTATCTGTACTTACTAGTATGTAATGGGCACTGAATATTTGTTGAATCAGTAGATAATCCCATATTTAGCCACATCTTACACAGAGCTAGAAAATATTTGCAGACTACTCAGAATTTTATATTTTATATACCACTTGAATATTGGATATTTATTGGCCAATATGTTAGGAGTAAAAACCAGATATCATGCCTGCAGATACATTTTGTATAACAGGGTCAGTGTTTAAAGTAATTTAAAAAATGTATTTAGTTGAGCTTGCATTCTTCAATTAACCACAGTCTCTAACAGTTCTGTCTTTTGTCTTATGATCGTCTGTTCTATGTTGTGTCTTATGATCTTAGGTTACATATCAGATCCCTGAAGATACTTACTCTCACTTAAATGTTTTATATACATCTCCACTCAAGAACCCTGCAAAGAAGGTGTTTATATCTCCATTTTTTTCAGTTAGAGAAACTGAGGGTCAATAAATTAATGAATTTTCTTCTCTTTTTCTTTTTTAAGACTTTATTTATTTATTTTTATTTTTTTTTCCTGTTTTATTTTTTTTTTATTTTTATTTTTTTTCCAAACTCCAAACATTTATTCAACTTAATGAAGTGCCAACGTCGTAACATAGATTAACCTTTGTATTGGCCAAACTCCGCCCCTCTTTCTCTCTGTTCCTTCTGTTCCTTTGGTACTACCCTTTGCATAAAAGTGAAAATTGGCACCTTCGCTCTTGACTTTTTTTTTTTTTAATTTTTTATTTTTTATAAACATATATTTTTATCCCCAGGGGTACAGGTCTGTGAATCACCAGGTTTACACACTTCACAGCACTCACCAAAGCACATACCCTCCCCAATGTCCATAATCCCACCCCCTTCTCCCAAACCCCCTCCCTCCCAGCAACCCTCAGTTTGTTTTGTGAGATTAAGAGTCACTTATGTTTTGTCTCCCTCCCAATCCCATCTTCTTCATCATATATTTTTTTAAAGATTTTACTTATTTATTTGAAAGACAGAGATCACAAGTAGGCAGAGAGGCAGGCAGAGAGAGAGGGGGAAGCAGGCTCCCTGCTGAGTGGAGAGCCTGATGTGGGGCTCGAACCCAGAACCCTGGGATCACGACTTGAGCCGAAGGCAGAGGCTTTAACCCTCTGAGCCACCCAGGCGCCCCTAAATCCAATTTTTTTCCTTAATATAAAATATATTCCTACAGCTTAAATGTTGCAGGGAAAAATATTCTTACTGGTATTTTTCAGTCTTATGACCATCATGACCATTGTTCATACATGGACCCCTAATTCTGTTTATTAATTTCATTTCCTTGTTTTCTAGAAAAAAATCATCATATATATATTTTTTTATATTTTTTATTTTTTATAAACATATATTTTTATCCCCAGGGGTACAGGTCTGTGAATCACCAGGTTTACACACTTCACAGCACTCACCAAA
>NC_081559.1:149004888-149096948 GCF_022355385.1 Mustela nigripes
TCACAAAGACTTTATGTATTTAACAGAGAGAAAGAGATCACAAGCAGAGGGAGTGTCAGAGGGAGAGGGAGAAGTAGGAGGAGCATCAGCAGGGAGCCTGATGCTGGACCGTGGTATCACAGCCTGAGCGGAAGGCAGCCGTTTAACTGACTGAGCCATCCGGGCACCCCAATTAATGAATTTTCTAAAGTCACAATACTATTAAGAGATTTGGAAGGGTTTTGACTCCGGGTCCATCCGTCTAGAAAGCTAAAGATCTTGCACTTCCCCAATAGTTTATTAAAAGGCAAGTAATTCAGAATTGTCTGTGGCCCTTCAAAAAGTAAGTATATCCCTGATCCTTATTCCAGAAAATTCTGACCTTGTTGGCCTTGGTGGGACAGACACCCTTTTGGAAGACACCTGGTTTATTCTGATGAACACCTTTGATTAACAATGTCTTATTGTGGTGCTTCAACTTTATGACTTGGAAGTCACTTTCACAATTATTCTCATGAGTTTCTCTCTATTGTTACCTGCACAGACAGCATCACCTCCCAGTCAGAGACCAGATAGCTCAACTGCACCAAAACCTAGGTCTTCTAAATCTTAGTCCATGATTTGTCCCATCCAGTCCTGTGAGTTGCCTGCCCAGGCAGCATCCAGTCACTCTGGGCAGAACTTAGACATGTGTCACCACAACAAAAGGTGTACATATGGAAAAGAGTCCTGAAACTACTTATTTCTCTTCTAGAATGTTTTCAGAAGTCAGGTGTCTAGCACCCACAAACTTCCATCAGGTAGGATTACTTTCTGTTCTATCAGGAATTGCCCAGGGCATCCTTTTGGAAATGGGAAGTCAACCCTAATAGAGATGGTCTAAATTTAAGTTGTTATAATAAATACAATCTAAGTATTGCACATTTGTGTGATATAATTACTGTACATGTGAAATTTATTTTGAAAATCTGGAATGGATATTTTTAAATGCTTAATAGCAGGAAGATCTGGGGGTTTTGTATACTATAATTATACACAGTTGTGTGAAACAAAGGAATGAATCCATAGCATTTTAATGAAGAGACTATTTAATATAGGACTAGATTGTTTTATTTTCTTCCCTCCTACTCAGCACTTTCTGGCAGCCTTTCAGCTTCCCATCCCTTTTGAGATGAGCCTTCTTTTAAAAATAATCTTTCAATATTCAAAATACTCCACCTCAGGGGATGTACATTTTCTGAATATAGGAAGATCAAGGAAGAGCATGATCAAAGTCAAACATAGTCTTAAGTACTTGAACTATTATTAGCCAAGAACTGTAGGTTAAGGACCACATATTGAAAAAAATCTTCAAAGATTTATTCATAAAGGCTAATCAAAGTCCTTGACTATTCAGATGATGTGTTACAAACCTTCTTCAGGCTTTTTACTGCACTATACATAAGGAGGCTGTATACCCTCATTTGCCCGGAGGGTTTTCTCAGGACACGGGTCTCCCCCTGCTAAAACCAGCAAAGTCCTCAGCTGGCAAGTCTGTTTCTTCCTCTCCCTGCCACTCATGCACTTGTGCACTCTCTAAATAAATAAATACACAAATAAATAAATAAAATATTTTAAAAAAAAAGATTTGCAGAAAAAAGTCAAATTTGAACCAAAATATTAAATGGGCATTACATTGAAGGACTAACTTACACATTAGTGAGGCATGAGAAGATGTTGTGTTTGGAAATGACAAGTCAGCTCAGATGTGGCTAGAGCCGAGACAGGAACAGGAACATGGGCTGGGAACAGAGAGTCTGGCCAGATTAAGGGCTCTGACCCTAAGTTTCTATGAGTAAAAGTCATAAAAGGAAGGCTTTTCAGAAAGGGTTCCACCACCGGCATATTCCTGTGTGCAATTGACTGAACGCCTCACCAAATGGTCACCATCTTGTCAGGTGGGGCATAGTCTCCTGGGAAGCCATTTGGAAGAGCCTTTGAACACCTACAGCCCCTCTGCCTAAGGCAATGAAGCATGGCATTAATTTCTCCTCTAACCGATAGAAAGCATCTGTTCTTATTATCTACATAGTGTTTGTTCAGTAATTGGTAATTGTTATTATGATGCCCATTTTCTGGGCCACGTGAGGACCTTGTAGCTGGTAAGTAGAGAAGCTAAGTAAGATGTGACATGAGGTCACTCCTGACAGCATTCCCTAGGTGCTACTTTCTCTTCTTTGTTCATTTGTTTTTACTTTTCAACACTTAACACTGCCTTGAAAAATGAGGGGACTGATCTTAACGTTTATTTTAGAAAGATGATTCTGCTGGAATTGTGAAAGATGCTTGAAGGGATGGAACTGGAAACAGAGAAGCCAGAGGGAGATATTTTAAAAGTTTAGACTAGAAATAGCAGCCAAGATAGAAAGGAGGGGACAGTGGTTAGTTACATTTGGGAGATAGACGTAACACAATTTAGCATCTTGATATATGATCAGTGAGGGAAAACAGGCAATAACTCCTGCAAATTCTAAGCTAAGGAAAGAGAATCTGCAAGTTAGAGAAAGGATTTTTATTTTTATTTTTATTTCTAATCAAAAAGAATAAGAAGCCCACTGTAAATTAGAGAAAGTTATACAAATAAAGCACCCTTAACCTCACTATCATTTTCATATTCTTTCTTTCATACATTTTAAAAGAACTAAAATCACTCAAAATACAATTTCAAATTTTAACTTTTCTATATATACTATCAGCATTTTTTTCTATGTCAAAAATTTTTCTGACATTTGTAAATGACTATATAGCCTTCCATCTGTTCATGAACATTTTAGAAGGGCTGAGTTTTGTGTATTCCTTACCTAAAGTCCCCACAGTATTTAATTTATTAAATTTTGATTTCTGTAATCAAGTTCCCAATAATACTATGAGATTGACCATTTGACACCACTTTGCATTTGTGATTCTGAATCTCTGGCCAGAAAAGTCCTTCTGAAATCTTAAGGACTGCAACATTTTAAAGGTTTTCTATCCAGAGATTCCATATGGATGTTCAGTGGCAAGCAAGTTCAGGGCAAAAATGTCTCAACCGTAGCTGCTGATAAGGCCTCCAGCATTTAAAACTCTCAGCACTTTGAGAATTGAAAACCCTTGTGCTATCTTGTAATAGCAATACTTGATCTGTCTGGAATTGAATGACATTCCCTTAATCAGCATACCGTATACTAAGTGCTAGGAGTGAAAGCCTATGCTAGGTTCTAAAATTAGAGATGAATTGAACATAAACTTGTCCCTTAAGCCAGTGGGATAGTTACTTAAGGAGCAGATTCCAAGACCATTTCTCTAAAAACTATGTTTTATTAGGTCCTGGAATATGGTCTGTGAATCTTCTTTTTTTTTTTAAGATTTTATTTATTTATTAGAGAGAGAAACTGAGTGAGTGAGAGAGAGCACTAGAGGGGGAGGGTCAGAGGGAAAAGCAGGGAGCCCGACAGCATCATGACCTGAGCTGAACGCAGTCGCCTAACCAACTGAGCCACCCAGGCACCCCTCTTCACTTTGAATAAGCCTTCCAGGTGTCTCTGTTGCAGGTGAGAAAGTCTCAGAACCATTTGGTAGACTCTCACCTGAGTCTACAATAGGCCAGTTATGGGATCTTGAAAAAAAGTTCCTTAGTCATTCAAATCTTTGGTTTCCTTATCTAGAATACTAATAATTGTATTCAAATTGGAATTGTTAATGTAATTTGAAAACAGGGCCAGCTATGTATTTTGCAAGGCCTTGTGCAAATGAATATACAGGGCCCTTGTTTTTTAAAAAAAACAAAAACAAAAACAAAAAACGGTTAGTAATTTCAAAGAGAGCAACAGCAGAGAATTAAACCAAGCATGGGGCCCTTCTCCACATTGGGCCCTGTGTGACTACACAGATTGCACACCCATGAAACTGGCTGATAGACAATATATGAATTTATCTACACAGTATAGAATATATCCATACTTACAACAAATCCACATACACGTACTTTTAGAAATGCAGCAAATTTTTTGCATAGAGTATCATCACCAGTGAAGGCGAGAAAAGATTGCACAAAGGAGGTGATGCCAAAGCTGTAGACTTGAAGGATGAGACCGTATTTGCACACGGACGTGCCTGGGAGGAGGCAAAGCAACGGGTGCAGGAGCATGGAACTGCTTACCCAGTATTACTGTTGTGTTTCCCGTGCCACGTGACATCGTCAAAATTAGCGTCTGCCCGTTAGGGATGTTAAGGTAATGGATGTAAAAGAGCTTAGGGTGCTATATTCCTACAACAGTTCTCCCTGAAGGGGAAATAATCAGGGCCAAGACAGACCTGTTTTTTCACTTCATTCTTCGTCCGCATTTCAGGTGGGGGATGATAATCAACCACCAGGGGGCATGATTGATCCCAGTAGCCTGTTTTCCAGAGCATTGCTCCCTCCCCAATAATTGTTTAGTAAAAGAAATTTGAGACTGTCTCATAACCTGGAAGGATTGAAATCCACCCTGGTACTGATCCAGATATCCACTGCCTCAGTCGTATTTTATTTTATCGTGTTTATTTTATTTTTTTAATTGAAAAAGAAGCCCGTGCTTGTGTTTTTAAAGAGTTTTTTTTATTAAAAATTTTTTAGTGTTCACTAGGAGCCAGCACTTATATAATGACTTTATGTGTATTAAATTCATTTAATTCTCATGACATCCTTATGGGTGGCACTAATATTGGTGTTTTAGGAATAAGGAAACAGATTAAGTAGAGACTGTATTTTGGAATGCAGTTCCCAAAACCCAGAGGCAACCCTCATAGTGTTTTTTGCTCTTGTTTTTATTTTTATTAGTTTTTTTTTAATTTTCTTTTTTTTTTTTTTAGATTTTATTTTTAAGTAATCTCTATACCCAAGGTGAGGCTCCAACCTTCAACCCTAAGATTAAGAGTTACATGTTTTACCGACTAAGCCAGCAAGGAACCCCAACCCTTTTGAGTTTGATGCATAATTACTTCCTATGCGGAAAAAAAGTTTTATATGTATGCAAATGTTTATATGTAAACAAATATACATAGTTGGTTTTATTGTTTGTCTTAGAACAGCAATATCATATTACACGTATTATCTATACTTGGTCATTTTTTACAAAATCTAGTCAGAATTTTCTACATAAGCATACAAGGTCTGTCTTAATTAAGGCATATATTGTATCCCATTGTGTCTACCATCGTTTGTTTAACCATTTCCCTTTTATCCATTTAGGTCATTTTTTTTTTTTGCTATCCCAAGTAATGCTGCAACAAACATCATTGTACACACATCTCTGCTTTCTCACGCCAAAATTTCTCCGACATGGATTCCCAGAAGTGAAATTATCAGTAGACATGCAGGTCTTAAGATTGTGATAGATGTTAGCAGATTGCTCTCTCATCCTCCAACAATCAATGAAAGTTTTCTTCCTTAGGCTCTCAGCTGTTTTTTTTTTTTTTCTTCTTCTTTTCTTTCCCCATCGGAAGACATGAGATTTCCCAACTTCTGTTGTGACTAGTGTTTTGAACATGATAAAGATGAGCTCCATCTATTAACTGTTCTTGACCGAATGAATAGGCTGTGATAGACACATCTTATTTAAACCCATCTAACAGGTGAGAAGAATCACTCCACTGGAGTTTTCCTGTGAATTAGCATAAATTTACATGCATGGTGAGCGAAGGGGTGGCAGTGGAGGAATTTCCCTAGTGCTACATTCTCCTCAATGGAAAAGCATAGAAAAGGCAAGGAAGAGACAGCTATGACCCCTAGAAAGGGAGCTCAGGCTAAGCTACCAGGTAGGCAGTTATCTCCTTCACTTCTGTTTACCGACTATCAGAGTTAATGTACTTGAATGACCATAAAGAAGAATTTATTCATTGACTGAAAAAAAAAAATCATTGTGTCCCTATGCTGTACAAGTATGGTTCGGGCTTCTTGGAGCCCACAAAAAATGTAACTAAGAAAGACCGGTAAGGATTATCGACAAATAACTGTATTTGAAATGAATATGTAAAATGACTTACCTAAAAGCACACAGTTGAACAGTGGCAGAATTAGTATTACAGTCCAGGTCTTATTTCCTCAGATATGCAGTAAATACTTGTGAATGAATGAGCTGATGGTTCATGTGCACCATTGGTACTGCCAATATATATTGAAAGTTAATATCACCCCAGGATAAATATAAATACAAAAATTTAGAGAGAGGAAAAAAAGATCACTTCTAGCTGGAGATATTAAAAGCTTAATGAAAAATGTGGAATTTAATATGCCCTTAAAGAATGATAAGGATTTTGATTTCTAGCAACTGGTGGGGAAGGAAGGTCTTATGCATCTGAAGAATAAGAACAGAGACACTGATGTAGAAAAGGACAAGTATGTTTGAGGAATTTTTAAATCCAAACAGATGGGTTAAACCAAGATTATAGAAAAGTACTAGAGAAAAGAGTTTTCTAAAGATTCCAGATCTACCAAGGGTTTGAGAAATGCATAGTGATCAGCATTCTCATTCTAAATATGCTATCATAGGCAATGCTGACTTCTGAGCAATTTTTTAGTATTTTGTGAGAAGGGGGGAAAAAATGAGTGTGACAGCAAAATTAATTGCTTTTTAAAATTATTTTTAATTTTCACTTCTTCTATTTTAAAAAAGGGAAACTTTAGGGAAGTAAGAAATGCTACCCAAAAAAGTCCAATTTCAAGAGGGAGCAGATGTTTATGGGGGATATTCTGAATCTCAACAGTCTATTTAGCAAGTCAGACAAAATAGCAGAACTGCCCCCTGTGAGGATATAGAGTTAGCCTGGGATTAAATGAATCTGGAGTAGCAGAAATGTTTACCAGTGTGATCGAGGAAACTTTCATTTGCAAATACTTCCCACATGGCCCTATTGTTCATGTCACAATAAATACTGTCAGGCCTGTTAAGCACGGATCAGCAGCACCTTTCATGAGGAAGGAAATAACTTCAAGTCCACCAAGTGTATTTTGCCCATAGCCTAGTCCTTCCCATGAAGAGTTACTCTTGATTTTGCATTTCGTGTCCCTCTCCCGGGATATTCCATACGTGCAAGTGTGACCTAGCGATCGTATCAGTTCTAGTCACCTAAAACAGAATCGTTGTCATAAAAAACGCTGTATATCACGTGTTGCAGATGGAAGGATGCTGACCCAGCCTCTTGGTAGGAAGGAACCTACAGCAATCAAGTCCTGATACCAGGATGTGGCTCTTGGGATGAAGCCAGGTCGAAGTCATTCAGTGGCTGTCAGATAATGAACCTGTTGTAATCACCAAGTCACCGAGTTACTTACTATCCCACTGCACCCAAATGGAGAAGTTCAGATGGAGTCTTGAAGAGCCTCCTTCTAACAAAGGGATTTAGGCCTTTTAGGATACAAAAGCAGTTACCATTTATGACCACGAGTTAAGGGATATTGTTTTGAGATTAATGATTACATTCCCAAAAGATAAACATAAACTGTTTGAAGTGCTGATATCTTAAAGGAAACATCCTAAAGTAATGACCACACAAGGCTCATTCTAGGGTTGTGTGATGCAGAACAGGATGGGAACAGGTTTCCTAAAATCGGTATAAGTCAGATTTAATATTTAATATCCCAGCAGAAAACATAATTTATGGTCTTGTGGATGATGCAGTCTTCCCCTCAGTTCCTTGACTCTACACCACAAAAAGGTTGATAGCTTCTTATCTTCTAGGAGCAATGGGTAAATTTAGAATAAAGATTCTATTGGCTAGAACTAAGTGTAAAACTACAAAGATGTAGAAATCTCAGACAATAAAAGAATTTAAACATTGTACATTTTTTTATATCAAAGATTAGGTGGCTTATAATTTCCTGTTCCCCTTCCTCCAGAGTCTGGTTTATTATCTTCTAAGAGCTTATGATCACACCCTCCTTCTTTATCCAAGGCACTCTACCAGGATTTCGTATGTGTTACTAATCCAGTGCCAACCACTCAAAGTAGAACAAATATTTCCATTTTAAGCCTGGGAAAATGGAGCTCTTGTTAAACTGGTTTTTAGGTGATAGAGTTGGGATTTGAATTAGGCTTCTCTCTTTCAAAGCCTGCGCTCCTATTGTGACAACTTAATGATTTATAAAATGTCACATGTATGATTTGATTTAGTTTACACAAAGACTGTATGAAGGCAGTGATATCCTACCCTTTCCCACAACTTGATGCTAAACTTCTTAAAAAGGATAGACTATACTCATCTGTTTTCTCACTTGTTTACTGAAACCAATTCAGTCTTGTTTGCTTCCTCATTGTACCCCCCAAACCACTCTGGTTGCGAGGTCCCGTGGATATATTTTTCAGCCCTTCCACAACTCGCTGTTGTAGTCAGTTGATGTCCTTGTCCCATGCATTCTGGGATGACACTTTCTCTTTCTGCTCCTTTTTCCATTCTGGCCCTTCCTTAGTCTTCCTTGCAATTCTTCTTCCTGCCCCTTAAGAATTTTGGGGTGGTCTGTTCTATTCACTTTTCTAAAATGCATACTTTTTTTTTTCTTTAAAGATTCTGTTTATTTGACGGGCAGAGATCACAAGTAGGCAGAGAGGCAGATGGGGTGGGGGGAGCAGGCTCCCTGCTAAGCAGAGAGCCCTATGCGGGGCTCCATCCCAGGACCCTGAGATCATGACCTGAGCTGAAGGCAGAGGCTTTAACCCACTGAGCCACCCAGGCGCCCCTACAATGCATACTTTTTTAAAAATGGTATTATTCACATCCATAGTTGAAGAAATAATCAGAAGCCAGGTAATAGAGAGCTTTGCATACAATGATGAGAAATCTCTGCTTTATCTAGTGGCAAAAGGAAGCCATTGACAGATTTTTAGGAAAAAGAGTAGTGATGCTGCTGATAGAGATAGGGATTATAGAAGAAGGAGAGACACTGGAGGCTTTCAGGTTTTGAGATAATGTAACTGAGGTGTCTATAAGAAAACCAGGCAGTCGGGCCACAAGGAGGAAGTAAAAGAGTCTGGACCTGGGCTGGGCAGAGAGGTTTAGACTAGAACTGAAGAATAATTTCTCTAACTCAACAAATTACGGCTCTACATTGTCTGACCATTCAGCTGCTGTTGTATAACCCAGAACTGGATAGTTAACATACAGGAAATGTATTTTAGTTAGCTTCAAGATCCTTTATAAGTTCAGGGGCAAAAAAGAAAGAACAGCACCAAGATCAAAAGGAAATGTTAAAATATCACCTGCCTTGAGTTGTTTTTTTCCAAATCTGATAGGAGCCAGAGTTTTGACTTTGGGGTGCCAACTCTGCCTCCTTCTCACAGTGTGATCTTGGACAAGGTATTCAAAGTGGTGGTGATAGCGGTCCTTACAGTATTGAGTTGTGAGGCTTGCATGAGAACACACATGTAATGCCTGACACACAGGAAAAACCTCCAAGAGGGCTGGCATTTTAAAAATTACAATTTTTACAGCCTAAAATTTTTGGAGTAACTGCATCCCAGTTTTCGGTGACTTCATGATTTTCACAGGTGCCAGTATTAGAGTTACAGAATAAAATATTTAGCAGGGGCTATAAATGAGGGTGTGTGTCTAGACCACTAGTGAGAGAAAAATTAGCCCAGCTCCTCCTGGCTCTGTCACTACATACGAACACAATTATCTAAAACATGAGGACTTTGAACTAGTGGAACGCCCCACTGTCTTTAAAGTCAAAAATTACTCAAGCAAGATCAGCAGTGATTTTATTCCTAACCACTCTGTGTGTGGCTCTGAGGGTCTACAAAGGTTATAGGCAGAAGAAAGGAAACCATTTCTGGCCGCATCACCCCCGCTGCCACCCCAGAGAGCCAACGAGAATTATATACCCAGTGCATATGTGCGATGTGGATAAGGAAGGGGACAGGACTCCTTCTGCCTCCCGCCATGGGCTGAGTCCTGTGTTTTCACTCCAAACCCTGAACAACACTACAAGAACTGGTGTCACTGTTCCTTCTTAGAAACAAAGCAGTTGAAATAGTGAGTTGAAATAAAACAGAATCCAGGCCCTATAGTCCTTGCTCTTTGCAAAATATAGAGTCTAGCCTATTAGTAAAAAATATTTTTTGATTCTTATTTTATTTTTTAAGTGAACTCTACCCACAATGTGGGCACAGATTCAAGACCCCGAGATCAGGGTCTCATGCCCTATGGACAGAGCCAGTCAAATGCCCCTGAAAAGAATGTTTAACTCAATACAGACATGGGCACACACACTGCAAAGACACAGGCATGAGTGTTACATGTGGGTAAATCCGTATAGCATAGACATTGGTTGCCCGTCAGCATGGTCTAATAGTCCTCTGCAAGTTGGGAATGTTGGCAGCTCATATGCTTTTACATTACAGAGGTGCTGTGGGGAACAATTAAATGTCTGGAGCCTGCTAAGGATTATTAAGTGCTAGCGATTCTCCTCTCAGGTAATAGCTTTTGAGCCATAAAGGGACAGTTAAATAAGCACTTCCTTTTTAATATCATTTTCAAGAGATAAAAAGGAGTCTAAAATTCTGTAATGGCTAAATTTGGTACTGCTGTTTGGGAGATGAAGAAACTTCAGAGTCATGTGCCTTTTGTAAAGAGATAATTGCCTGCTTCTAAATTTCTTCAGATAGAATTTTTTATTGGAGTAAATTGTCGAAGGTCCACAATGAGGGAGACTCTCTTCCAGCTGGAAATGCAGTCTTGCGCGCAAGGTCTGTAACCCATGCAGCCGGACTCCAGTGACAGTGCTTCTAAGGGGCTCGGCTGATTTTTACCTGGTTGTTTTTCAAGCCTGCGTTGTGGCTGTGGTTTGTCCCATCCCTGTCAGACCTGAAGGACCTCAGCTCCTCAGGTGACAGCCCCTTCAGTGTCTTGATCCAAAACCTCACCCTCTCAGGTTCTCCTTTCTTCACAGCACCAGAACACCTTCTCTTCTCTCCCATCTTAAAAAAAAAAAAAAAAAGACCAAAGTTCAAAGCCCCTTGGCCCCTGGGTCTCCATGGAGCTATCTTTCCCTTCCTTTAAGGTTAGCTTGTAGTTTGAACTCCTTGTTTCTTTTTAGACCTCTATTTCCTGGTCACTTTATTTATTTATTTATTTTTTAAGATTTTATTTATTTATTTGACAGACGGATCACAAGTAGACAGAGAAGTAGGCAGAGAAGAGGAAGCAGGCAGGCTCCCTGCTGAGTGGAGAGCCCAATGCGGGGCTCGATCCTAGCACCCTGGGACCATAACCCGAGCCAAAGGTAGAGGCTTTAACCCACTGAGCCACCCAGGCGCCCCTATTTCCTGGTCACTTTAGAAATACACAAGTCAAAAAAAAAAAAAAAAGAAATACACAAGTCACATTTCTGCCACCATCTCCCCTTTCCCTTCCACTAATAAACTGTCCTGGAAGTGTTTTGACTGTTGACAGATAACCTGTAAGTTGCTGCATCTTATGGACATTTCAGTGTCTACCTTGACTTTCTTGTGGCATTTGAAGCTCTGGCCACTTCCTAGAATTTCTAAAATTTCCCCCCACCCCTGGGTTTTCCTTCTATTTTCTGGTCTTTCCTTCTCAGGTTCCATCAAGGTTCTCTCCAGGGTTCTCAGGGCAGAACTCTTCATGTGCACGCTAAGATGTGATCCCAACCATCCCAAGACTTCTGCTTCCACCATTAAACGTATGCTACTAAACCCCCCCAAATGTCTGGTCCTGGCTGTCTTCAGAACACTGACTTCTGAAACCTACCTAGTATCTCCTCTTGGATATCTCGCAGGCATCTAAGCTCACTCTGTCCAAAGCATCTGCTCCCACTGCAGCCTGCTCGTCCTCTAAAGCTCTCATCTCAGTAAATGACCCCACGATCTGTTAAACCTAGAAACCTATGGGTCATCCTTGACAGCTAAACAAACCCAGCATAGTATAAGGGCTAAGAGGAAGATTCCAAAAGCAGACTGCTTGAGTTTCTCAGTTGTCTCAGTTGTTAGCTGTGTCACTCTGAGTGGAATTTTTACCTCTCTGGGCCCGTCTGGTTCCTCATCTATGAAGTGGAGAGAAGAGCAGTACCTGTTATCATCATAGTGTTGTTATCCTGATTAAATAACTTTTGTGAAGCACCTCACTATCTGTTTATCCCTTCTCCTGTTTAAATCATTATTCTGCAAGATCGTAACACCCGCTTCTAATGTTTAAAGGCATTCAGAGTCTTCCATCGCCATTCACCCCCAAATTCCTCATTTTGTCTGTCAAAACCCTACATGCTCAGCCTTGGCCCCACCTGCACTGCCCAGGACCAGGCAGAAAACTCTTCTTTTCTTTTCTCTGGGGCTTTCTGCATGCTCTTCCTTCTGCCTTGAATACTTCTCTCCCTCAATTCCCAGCCACTTTTGCCTGAACAGCTCCTACTCATTCTACAAGTTTCAGCTTGAATATCACTCCCTAGGAAGTCTGATCCCAGACTGCTTCGGTGCTCCAATCTGAATCTCCACACCACCCTATAATTTGTCTAGCATCCCCGTGCTTTGTTACAATTTACCATAATAGATTCTTTGTCAAGTTCCTCCCTCAGACTACATTCTCCACAAAGTAAGGAACTCTTTCTTTTGCTTCTCAGTCTCACTGCTTGGAATATCCTGGGTGATGAGCACATGATCGAACAAGCATATACACCCAGGATATCCCAGACAGAGCTTATACTGAGCAACATAATCACATAAAATATGAACCTATGGACTTTTGGGGAACTTGGGAGAAAACAGCTAGAAAGTTCACTACCTAGTCTTCATAGGAGGAAAAGAATATGGACTATTTTAAACTTCTAATAAATAAAATATTAATATTTTAATATTAAATTTAATAAGTATTTTATTTATTTTAAAATATTTTAAATTCTGAATCAGTGATGGGCTTTATTGAGATCTAAAAAGTAAGTTTTTAAGATAGAGTGAAATGCTCCGGGTCTTTGTTTCTCCACTTCCTAAGCCCATAGTCTGTTCTGAGAAAACACTCAATTTCACACTCATCCTCACCCTACCACATTTGACAATTAAAATATATGGGTCGTTTTCTGCCTATTACCACCAGCCTAGGTTTTATTTAGCTTTACTTAGTTACAATAACATTGATTTTCAAACTATGCTATCTCCAGAGAGTCAGATATTTTACCCCATTCATAGCTCTTTTTTTTTTTTTTTAAGATTTTATTTATTTATTTATTTGTCAGAGAGAGAGCGAGCAAGAGCGAGCACAGGCAGACAGAGTGGAAGGCAGAGTCAGAGGGAGAAGCAGGCTCCCTGCCGAGCAAGGAGCCCGATGTGGGACTCGATCCCAGGACGCTGGGATCATGACCTGAGCCGAAGGCAGCTGCTTAACCAACTGAGCCACCCAGGCGTCTCCCATTCATAGCTCTTAAACCCCAGAGTTTTAAAGAAAAGAAGACTCATATATTTCCGTAATGAAAGAGTATGTGCCTGATATATATATATATATATATATATATATATATTAACTTTTGGTATGCTTCATATTTTCATACAGTTGATTTCCTAATGCACGAGCCTTCTTCTAAACCAGGTGCAGTTACATGATAGACAATGTGATCCTACTGATGAATGGTGCATTGCAAAAAAAATCTGTGAAAGAAATTCTGGCCAAGTGCCACCCTTTGGGCCGTTTCACAGAAATGGAAGCAGTCAACATTGCGGAGACACCTTCTGATCTCTTTAATGCTGTTCTGGTGGAAACACCACTAGGTATGAACATGTAAGCAATTATATCACTCCTTATGCATGCTTCATAGTCATCAGAAAATGTACATTCAATTCCTTTTCTCCATGAGTCCGATGTCATACTGTACAGATTCCTAGGCATGGAAGGGACATTAAGAAATAATTTAGTCCAGCTCCCTCATTCACAACAAATGAAAGTAACCTTCCCAGAATCACATAAGAACCATTGGTAGCTAAGTAGGAGCTGGGGCTCACCTCCCAACCTCCAAACCTTTGTATGTTGTGCCAGATCATAGTAAATAAGTGATAGAACTTGTAATTTTTCAAAAAAATTAATTTTCTAATTTGGTTTTTTATGATTAATTCCTTATCCTTTGGTTTTAAACTTCTGTCTGAATAAGGCTGTATTGTGGCAGTGTTTTGTTCTAGGAAGTTGAGGAATGCCATTTTTCGAGATGCTTGGGGCGCCTGTGAAATGACGTGAATCAATGATGAAATAAATGCTAATTTCATTATAATTTAACACTGATAATATTTCTAGCATTTTAAATCCTAGCAGGATCATTTTATATATGTTATTGTCAGGAAAACTGGAGGGTAGCGATTCATAGCAATTGACTGTTGACCATGTGTCAAAATTTTTGCTGTTGAAAACAAATTTTTTTTAAAGATTTTTATTTATTTATTTGACTGAGAGAGATCACAAGTAGGCAGAGAGGCAGGCAGAGAGAGAGGTGGAAGCAGGCTCCCCGCTGAGCAGAGAGCCCGATGCAGGGCTTGAACCCAGGACCCTGGGATCATGAACTGAGCCGAAGGCAGAGGCTTTAGCCCCCTGAGCCATCCAGGTGCCCCGAAAACAGAAATTTTAAAAAGTGAAAAAAAAAAAAAAATGGCCATCATTTAATGTATGATGCTAAGGGAGTGTGGTGGAAAGAGGGTAAGTCATAATCATGGATATTTGACTCCAGGCTCTGCCTGGTCCCAACCTGGTGAGGTAGAGCAGTGCAGTTTTCCCTCAGTTTCCCCATTTTAAAAATATTAGTATCTTAGTATAAAAGCGCTTTGAAAACTAAATACGACACAGTTTTAGTACAACTCAATGCTTAGCACATAGTAAGGCTGCAAATGATAAATGCTGCTATGAGATGAGGGGTGAGGAGGGGGCTTCCAAAAGTAAGCCATAAAGTGACTAGTTCCAAAGGTGAAATAGATGCAGTGTTCCGTGACCAGTTGGCACACGGTAAATACTCAGTAAATAATGACTCTTATTCTCATCGCTACTGGTAGCTGAATCCAGTCTGTGGCTTGCCCCTGCACAGTGTTCTGGTCAGCTCAGGGTAAGATGTTCAGGAAATCGTTTCTACAGTTAATAATCATGCTTTCAATTAGTTTATTTTGTGTGATAATTTCTGCTTTCAGCTCCATTCTTTCAAGACTGTATGTCTGAAAATACCCTTGATGAACTGAATATTGAATTACTGCGCAACAAACTGTACAAAGTAAGTGTCTCCCAAAATACTGTGTGTTTCTTTATGATATAATACATCTTAACCAGTGTTCTTCATTAAAAGTTACTTTGCCCATTAGCCAATTTCTGCAATTTTGAAGCTTTGTGGGCTTGGAATACAGTTTTTATGGTCCTGGTCTTCTAGTTCAGGACATAAATGTCAGCTTCCCCTGAAACAGCAAGATTTTTGAGAGGAAGTATGTGCCCCATTCTTCTCTTCATTCCTAGCTCCTTGCCTGGTGTGCCTGGGACATAAAAGGTAGCAGTTGGATCGATGGATGTGGGTGGGTAGACAGATGAGGAAGGTGAACCTTATCCATTTTTTAAAAACCTGCATACAGGGGTGCCTGTCTGGTTCATTTGGTGGAGCCTGCAACTCTTGATCTCAGGGTTGTAGGTTTGAGGCTCGTATTGGCTGTAAAGATCACTTAAAAATAAAAAATTTTGAAAAATGAAACATAAAACAATGAGCATACCTGTGATCCTTGTGTTACACAGTATCCATCTCTTTCCTCCTTGAATTTCACCTTGCCAACCTGGCCAGCTCTGTGTCTGAACTATGTTGCTACCATTTGTGTAGCTCTATGTCCTTTGGGCTGAGCAAAATCTGGCTATTTTCACTCATACAACCATAGCATCTTTGGACAATCTCACAGAGTAACTAAAGGAGTGTCTGCTGTCATGCCATTTATATAACTGGTCATGCTAAAACATATGGTCCTTTCAAAAGCACTGTGTTGCAGGTAATTTTCCTTTTTGTGAAGAAATGTATGGACTTAGAGAAGGCATCCTTGAGATACAGCTAAGAGAAGGCACTGCTCTAAGCAGATTATAGGCATTAATTCACCTTATCTAGCCAGCAAAACTCTCTGCTCTCCCCAGTCCTCAGAGGAGAAAGCAGAGACATGGGGAGGTAAGATTTACTTGGCAGAAGTGAGTTAGCTAGTAAGTAATTGAGTTGGGATGCAAACAGTCTAATTGTTTAGCCCAGACTCTGCCTTCCAATGTGTCCTCCATGTTCAAAGCCATCCCAAACATGTCTCCTGGGCACCAAGAGAGATTAAGTGTCAGCACAAGACCAAATCTAGAACTCCTTGGTGAGTTCATAAAAGAGCTTGGCACTCTTATTAGAGTACCAAAAGTTAACCGTGTGAAATAAACCCAAGAACCATGCAAAAAAAGTGCTTATTAAGGAATCATAAGGTACGATAAATACAATTTTGTTCTTTTTTAAAGCTGTGCAGCATGCTTCAATGTGAAAGTTTGTATCAAATTTTTAATAAAATATCGCCCTACGGGACAAGTAATTCAACCTCCATTAAAGTATTTAATAAGCCATGAAAAGCTGATCTACAAATTTCCAAAGGAAATTACCTTAATTTATTGTTTTATGGTCTTTCTTCTTCTTAAGTCTTACCTCGAGGCATTCTATAAATTCTGTAAGAATCATGGTGATGTCACAGCAGAAATCATGTGTCCCATTCTTGAGGTAAGAAAGTCCTTAAATTTCTTTATGCCAAATAATGTGCTTACACACTTTTCATTTACATAATTGTACTTATATATCTTTATGTTAGAAGCTCCTTTATGTTAGAAGCTCCTGCGGGTTCCTTTGTGGCTGTCAGTTAAGCATCTGCCTTCGGCTCAGGTCATGATCCTGGGTCCTGGGGTCAAGCCCCATGTTGGGCTCCCCACTCAGCAGGGAGCCTAATTCTCCCTCTCCTTCTGCCCCCCTGCCCATGCCTGTTCTCTCTCATGCTCTTTGTCTCTCTCTCAAATAATAAATAATTTTTTTAAAAAAAGCTCCTTTATCTAAAAATAAAATAGGGGCACCTGGGTGGCTCAGTGGGTTGAAGCCTCTGCCTTCAGCTCAGGTCATGATCTCAGGGTTCTGGGATTGAGCCCTGCATGAGACTCTGCTCAGCAGGGAACCTGCTTCTCCCCCTCTCTCTGCCTGCCTCTCTGCCTACTTGTGATCTCTGTCTGTCACATAAAAAAATAAAATCTTTAATAAATAAATAAATAAAAATAAAATAACATATTTTATCATATATATCATTTGATGCCTTCAGTTAAGAGTGACATTTTCTAAGTTTTCTACATAGAAATTCTAATTTTGAAATTAGAAAAGAATGATGCTTATAGTAGTTTTGTCATGATTCATTTTGATGTAATATAAACGAAGTAGATTGTAATTAGTTAAAATTTGGGTATACTATGAGCAATTGGTAGACCATGAGGACTTGTAATAATAAGGCAACTCCCTCCAACATTGGGCAAGCTGGGAATTCTCACAGTGTGGAACCAAAGTCCACTGTAGGCCTTGTTCCTTATATAAATCCTAAAATAAAGGAGGCTCAAACAATCCTCAAGTGTTCTGCTCTGGGTAGGAAAACTCTTCGGGTTAGGTGATTCACAGATGGCCTGCTCACTACATTAGGTTTCAGGTGCCACTACTGCTTTCTTTCTTTTTTTTTTAAAAGATTTATTTATTTATTTGACAGATAGAAATCACAGGTAGGCAGAGAGGCAGGCGGGGGTAGGGGGAGCAGGCTCACGCTGAGCAGAGAGCCCCATATGGGGCTCCATCCCAGGACTCTGGGACCATGACCTGAGCTGAAGTCAGAGGCTTTAACCCACTGAGCCACCCAGGCACCCCCCACTACTGCTTTCTAACCTGCCTCTCTGACTGATGCTATAATCTTTTTAATTCTTCTTTATCATCACAGATTTCATCCGTGCTCAGAGATCGTCTTGCTTGCATGTGTGGATCTCAGAGATTCAGGCTAGAGATCAGAAGGATCTGGGGATATCCTCGGCATAGTCTGTATTGTGTTTCATACAAATCTCTTCTGCTGGTTTCACTTGGATAAGGGGCAGCAGAGAGGCAGACACCATTGTAGACTTTTTAAAAAGCCCTTTGCTTTGCCCTGTGAAACTCAGTTTTGTCTAAAGAATGTCTTTAATTGGGGCACCTGGGTGGCTCAGTGGGTTAAAGCCTCTGCCTTCAGCTCAGATCATGATCCCAGGGTCCTGGAATCGAGCCCCGCATCGGGCTCTCTGCTCTGTGGGGAGCCTACTTCCCTTCCTCTCTCTCTCTCTGCCTGCCTCTCTGCCTACTTGTGATCTCTATCTGTCAAATAAATAAATAAAATCTTAAAAAAAAAAAAAAAGGTCTTTAATCATTAGATTACCTGTCACAGTGACTTCATTGGTAGGTAGATTAAATAGTTCAATGACTTCTGATTTCAAGAAAAAGCCTGATAAGAACTGCCCTTTAGGGACGCCTGGGTGGCTCAGTTGGTTAAGCAGCTGCCTTCGGCTCAGGTCATGATCCCAGCGTCCTGGGATCGAGTCCCGCATCGGGCTCCCTGCTCTGCAGGGAAGCCTGCTTCTCCCTCTGACTCTGCCTTACACTCTGTCTGCCTGTACTCGCTCTCGCTCGCTCTCTCTCTGACAAATAAATAAATAAAATCTTTAAAAAAAAAAAAAAAAAAAAAAGAACTGCCCTTTAGGCCAAAAAAGGGAAAAAACAAAAAACCTGAATAACTTCATCTGCATATATTTTAAATTAATTTCTAAAACTGTATATGATAAAATTAGTTCCCTTCAAAACATCTAATCATTAAAATTTTACAGTTAAAGATACTTTGCTATGCCTTGTTGAAACTCTTCAAGCAAAAGCAGTCCTTGAAGTAACAATTTATCACTGGAAGACTCCAAGAAATCTTTTTTGCCTTTATCTATATTACACAGGAAGTGGGCATGGATAAATAAATAACATTTTTTATGGTATACTAAATGTCAGAAAGTGAGCTAGTCTCTTTCAGACATTCTGATCACATAACATAAGTGACCTGCTGGCCCTGTGAAGCACTCTCCTTGTCATAAATTTTTAACTGCTAGCTACCCTATAAGAAGCCACATTATCTATGGCTTGAAAATGTAATTTCTACTGACATAATTCCTGTGGTTTAGAAATGGCTTGTGTGCTTTATACGTACAAAATATGTGAAATAAGAGCTATGGCAAAACTCATAACCTTACAGAAGATGTAAAATGACACTATTAATAGTTAACATTTATTATGTGCCAGATAATATCCCAGGTGCTTTATATACTTGAATTCACTTGGACTTCAAAGCAGCACAATGAGGGCATCTGGATGGCTCCACTGGTTAAGCATCTGCCTTCAACTCATGATCCCAGGTCATGATCCCAGGTCCCGGGATCAAGTCCCACATCAGGCTCCCTGTTCGTCAGGGACCCTGCTTCTCCTTCTCCTTCTGACCCTCCCCCCATTCGTGCTCTCTCTCTCTCAAATGAATAAATTTAAAAATCTGAAAAAAAAAAAAAAAACCAGCACAATGAAAATCTAAAAAACAACACAACAACATGGGAGTTTAGTATCTATTTCTCAGAACTGGCAACTGAGGTGCAAAGAAGGCTAGTAACTTGCCAGAGGACACATAGCTGATAAGTGGTAACGTCAGAATTTGAACCCAGGTAGCCTAGTCCGGATCCTCTGTTTGTCCACTATATTACCTCTACATTAACTTCACCATTCGCAATTCTTGGATAAAAGTAAGTGCTAATTCGAGGCACTCGGGTGACTCAGTTAAGCATCTGCCTTCCCCTCAGGTCATGATCCCAGGATTCTGGGATCCAGCCCTGCGTTGGGCTCCCTGCTCAGTGGGAAGCCTGCTTCTCCCTTTCCTCCCGCCATGCCCCCTGCTTGTGCTCTCTCTCTGTCTCTCTCTCAAATAAATAAAATCTTTTTTCTTTTAAAGTGCTAATTCATGAGCAAGATCATATTGCATGTGCTATAAAAATCAGAACTAGGTAAGAATTATGTCTCTGTAATCCTCAGTAATGTAGAAAGGACAGCACAGTATTAGAAGAATCCTTATCACTGCAAGGGTTTGATCAAACTATATACCCAGTGTTCCCATTATCCCTTTCCTATGCCCATGATACTACCACATTAGATTAGGTTTTCTTCAAACTGTGTTAAAAATAAAAGTACATTTAACTATCTTTATGTAAAAGCGTTGTTACACTAGCATGCAGTTATGATGTCTCTAATGATATGATCAGAAGAGATCTGTCAGATTTATATAAATTGATGTATTTTTAAAAATAAATAAATAAATTGACATATTTACATAAATATATCAGATCATGTAATTAGCCCCCGTTTTACTCGTGCACCAGTAGCACACTTCCAGTTACAGAATTTTTCCAGTTACAGAATTCTTCCATGTCTGTCCTTATTTAATCTTAGTTGACAGGATACTTCAGAAAACTCAGTATGGTAAAAGAGAGCACTGTTAACCTGGCCTTGCATGCAAAAATTTGACCTAATTACAAGATTATGACTTCATATGAAAAAAAAAAGAAAGAAAGAAATTGACTTATGTTCAAGACAAGTGTACTGCAGTTTAACGTTTGCCTTTGTGCCTTTTATTATTTGTCTTTGCCTTTCTGACAACCTGTATGTTTAACGAAACAGTGAAAAACAAGCTTAGAATAAGTGTGTTTCATCTTCCTGAGCTAGCAAGGCTAGGTTCGATTCCCATTCTCTTCCCTCTCTTCCACGGCCATCAGCCCCTCTACCCACTGCCCCCACGAGGTATTCCTGCCCTCCAATAATGAACCGGCATGAATGTGTCCTGATCAGCCCAACTCGATCATGTGCAACTGATAACGATTTTGAATACGTCAACAGTATACTTTTGCAACAATAACAAAAAATAAGTTATGGTTTCAAAATGAATGCGTGTAAGGAAGAGTGAAAGGACATAGGACATCTGGCATCATCTGTGCCACACAGGAAGCCAGCCCTCCATAAATGACAGAGTGGGCTTAAGTGAAATCGAATACCACCCATTTACTCTAGTCCATAATCAGATGTTGTGTCAAACTGTCTGCTTAGGGATGGTCAAACACAAGATAGCCCTTTTACAATTTCAAGATTATAGCTCCTTTCACTAAGAATACACACACGCACGCACGCACAGAACCTCCAGACTAGAAAAAATTACTAAGGTAGATACATCAGGCAGTTATAGTAAAAAGGAAATTAAAGGATAATAGGATTTCAAAGGAAATCATATCAAATTGGGGAGGAAATAAAAGGGCTTCTTGTTTAAAAAAAAAAAAGAAAAGAAAAGAAACAAAATGGTATTTGACGGGACCCTCCAGTGCCCGTAAGGTTTCAACATGGAGGTTTCTGAAAGGAAGGACACACACTGTAGGCAAAGAGAAAGAAGTATTTACAAGAAAATGAAGTTGGCAAGTTCAGAGAACCTATTGTATCAATCAAAGTCCTCTCTTGGCATAGCCTGTGAAGCCTTTTCTCTTCCCAACTACCTGTCCAGGTACCCGGTGCAGCCTACCTCTTCACCTGCTTTCCCAGTGCTTTGCCCAAGACCGTTCCTCCACGCGTCATGTTTTAACTTAACGCGCCTTCCTCCTCTACAGCAGCCTCTGCTGCTTGGCACGTCTGTAGTGCTGCCTAGTCCACCCTGCTGCTCCCCATGAAAACCCTAACATCTTCTACAGCAGTGCATGTCAAAAACAAAACAAAAAACTCCAACGTCTTAGAACTAGAAAGCACATTAAAGGGCATGGTGGGACAATTAACTCTATTGTTGGTCCTCCTGCTCTAATTTTTATTTCAAGGTTTCCGATTGCCTTGAAATCTCTCTCTTGCATTTCTTCTGTCCCTGGAAGGCCTAAAATTCCTGACAGTTACATTCAGTGTCCAGGGGCGGCTGCCTTTGCTTTTAAATGAGGTCTCTTCCTGCTGGTGGGTCACCTATACTTGGTCATGAGGTCAGTCAAAAGGATTAGAAGGAACCAACTCTCACCCTCCTGATAGGAAACACCTGTTCTAACCAGAGAGTTCCAGTAAAATCTGTGGCAAGTCTGGATTTGTTAATTCGTCAAAAGTAAGCTGATCAAAGTAGAGCAATTTATTTCAGCTATTGTTTGCGTACAAATAACCTTAGAATCCTGTTAAAATGCAAGCCCTGGTTTAGTAGGGCTAGACAATGGCCTGAGACTCTGCATTTCTTTTTCTCATGACCTGAGTCAAAAACAAGAGTGGGACGCCTAACCGACAGAGCCACACCAAAACTGCATGTTTAACAAGCTTCTAGGTGACATCAAAGCTACCCATCCAAGAAACACACCTTGAGTAGCAACATTATAGAGAATATTGGAGAATTTTTAAAGTAGTAAAATCACAGATCACTGTACTGGATTCAGTAAATAGTTGTGGTCTTTGTATATTTCAAGTACTGGATATTAAAAAATAAACAATAAACAAGAGTGACATGATTTCCCTCAAAGATTTTACAGTGTAATAAGGAGAAAAATAATTTCCAGATCTTAAAATACTGTAAGTGCAGGGTGTTTCAGGTAGATGGAGAATTTCTCAGCTCAAGGACACTATGAGAAACTCCCATGATAGGCAGAGAGGATCCCATGAAGGACAGACTAAGAAGGTATGGTCAGAGGAGGTAGGAAGAGAACCAAGAGACAGAAGAAACATGGAGTTGAAAGGAATAGTAAGAAATTTCAAGAAAAACTGAGTGGTTAGAGGAAATCGGCCTGACATGGAGCTGGTTGCTCAGGTGCCCAGTGGTGCTCAGCACAAAGACAGGGCCTGAGTATATGTGACCCACCTGGGAGAGCATGAGGTCCAGCCCTGTCACCTTACAAGTGAGGAGATAGGCCTGAGAGGAAGGTACCTTGTCCTGGGATAAATGATCTTGAGATACACAGTTAGACTGATTGATGTCCAACCTAGGACTTTCAAGAAGAAAACCAAAACCACCAAAGTACAAACAAATGGTAAGTAGCACAAAGCTTCATTAGGTTAAAAAGAAAAAAAAAATCCTAACCTCAGGAACCAGAAAGAGATGTTAACATTTACAACACGCACTCTTTGGTCCAGACACCCTGCCAGGCACTTCCACTTATCTTGTCCTATCCCTGGACAGACCCCAGCAAGTAGGTACTATTCCCATTTTTATGGAAGAGACATTTGAGATTCTAGTGACCTATGTGACAGAAATCCATGAGTAACTAATTGCAGAGTGTCTGGGAGGTAAAGTTCAGTGGGGTTTCAAGAGTCATGGACCATTAACGCTGTGTGATTCTTCTCTGGCAAGCAAAATTACTCCATTAAGGGTTGGGGCACCTGGGTGGCTCAGTGGGTTAAGCAGCTGCCTTCGGCTCAGTTCACGATCCCAGGTTCCTGGGATCCAGCCTCTCCTTGGGCTCCCTTCTCAGCAGGGGATTCTGCTTCTCTTTCTCCCTCTGCTATTCCCCCTGCTCATGCTGGCGAGCGTGCGCTCTCTCTCTCTCTCTCTCTCAAAATAAAGAAGTAAAATCTTTAAAAAAAAAAAAAAAAAGGCTAAGGAAACATTAATAACACATGTTTGTATTATAATTAGACAAAAATCTGGAAAGAAAAGCAAATCACTGTGGAAATGAGTTTGTCTACTTAGGGTTCTGTTTATAGTATTTCGTACATGGTTAGATTTCACTGATTTTATGTCTTGCAAATTCAGTTTGAGGCTGACAGGCGTGCTTTTATCATCACTCTTAACTCCTTTGGCACTGAACTGAGCAAAGACGACCGGGAGACCCTCTACCCGACCTGTGGCAAGCTCTATCCTGAAGGGTTGCGCCTTTTGGCTCAAGCTGAAGACTTTGATCAGATGAGGAGAGTAGCAGAGCATTATGGGGTACGTAACTACACCAGGCACCCTGAATTTGTCACATTTTATTACCTGTACTTTTAAAAGTTCACACATTAAATTTACATGTCTTCTCTAAAGCCATTATGTTCTTAAGGTAGAAAGCGATGTCATTCTAGAACTTCTCCCAAAGAAGTACTTCAAATTTCCAAGCCATGTGGGTTTTTCTTTCTCTTTCTTTCTTTCTTTCTTTTTCTTATTGAGGTTCCTGCCAAGCAAGTACTTGTTTAAATCTCCAAGGAGCAGTCATTTGAGCAGGTCTTTTGAAGTGCTTCATAGAGCAAGTTCCCCAAGGGACTGGTGCAGTGTTCTGGATATGTGAGCTCATGTCGAACTTACAAAAAAGAGCCTGACCCAGCAGTCCTTACCCATTGGGTAGACACACTCAGGTACAGGATGTCTACTTGAAATGCAAGGGAGAATATGGACATACTGGTTTCTACCATTCCCTTTAATCAGGGCCAGAAATCGGGGATGAAAGGAGGGCTCTATGTTGTTCCCCTACTCCACATCCAAATGCTCTCTTAAGAGCCTGCAGCTTCTCAGCTCATCCCCTAATTCCATTCCTTCTGACTTACGGTGACATGATGCCCTCTGGATAACTTTTCCAGAACTGGGATGACACTCTTACCTTTTCTTATGGGTTTCTGAAGACTTCTGGGAAAGAGAAGTCAGCAAACTGCATAAATCTTTGTAGTAGCTTATAAATCTTTGTAGTAGCTTATGTCATCACAAGAGGCTTTTTAGCATAATATTAAATTTTGAGCTTCTCCCCAGTTTCCACCCCTTCCACACTTGAAATTCCATGTGAATTTTATCAACTGTCATTTCAAAGAACCCATGAACCCATTCTGGTTAAACCACAAACATTCATTTATCCTCTATAATGTGCCCAGCCAGCCCTAAGAACCTAATGCAGAAATTAGCTCATCTTAAGTATATCCAGAGTAGACTTGCTCTTGCCTCTTGCCCTGTAGGCCTGAATAAGCCAGTAGGCTAGATATCCATCCATACTCTTTTATCTGGGTTTTTTTTTTGGTATTGTTTTCAGGAGGCCAAAGATCTCACAAGAAAACATTCAGTCCTTCTGGGTAGATGAGAAGAGAGACATCATTTCTATATTGCTAGGAAAATATCTTCATACCTATTTATAAGAAATGAGAATCTGTTTAAAAATAGCCTCTGTTTTTTTAGGTATACAAGCCTTTGTTTGAGGCTGTGGGTGATGGCAGTGGAGGAAAGACATTGGAAGACGTGTTTTATGAGCATGAGGTAGGATATAAATGGAAATGCTATTAGCTGATGTGTGCTTTTACTCTCAGTTCTAGATATTTCTTACTTTGGGTTTTCTTTTGGTGGGGCTTCTTGTTTCAGTTGATCAGTTCAGCTGATTAAGTACATTCACAATTTGACAGCCAAATGGGTATTAGTGTCTCTGCCTTGGAGGCCCAGTGGTTCCCATATGATGGCTTCCTGTTGACTTGTCCTAGCCAAAAACATAGTGTGTCTTATCCAGGACACATAGCAAAGCTCTGGAAAGAATGCAGCTGTTCCATAATTAACTAAAGAATCAGAAGTAGGACATTCTTATGATCATATATGGATTCTCCTCATGGTGTACACTCTGTGATGTGCATCTCACCCTAATCCATCCCTTAAGAAGGACTTGTCTACAGTTATAATACAATTTAGGAACACAGTTATAACACTTAGGAATTATTTGCATAGAATTCTATCTGGAGAGTCTAGACTATTCTCTTTACCTGAAAAACAGAAGAGTCTTTAATCCATTTATAGTCAATTCCTGGGCTATTAACTATTCAGCAGAGGGCTTTTTTTGAGGGAGATGGGGATACCAGATAAGGACTTTCAAATCTGGAGAATTTTTCTAGTGTGTTTTATTCGTCTCTCTAAAACCACGGGCCTGGGCGCCTGGGTGGCGCCTGGGCAGTGGGTTAAGCCGCTGCCTTCGGCTCAGGTCATGATCTCGGGGTCCTGGGATCGAGTCCCACATCGGGCTCTCTGCTCAGCAGGAAGCCTGCTTCCTCCTCTCTCTCTGCCTGCCTCTCTGCCTACTTGTGATCTCTCTCTGTCAAATAAATAAATAAAATCTTTAAAAAATTTAAAAAAATAAATAAATAAATAAATAAATAAATAAATAAAACCACTGGCCCTTCCCTTTCAGTTGATTGAGAGAAAATCCTGAAATTTTACCCAATTTTAGAGTAGGACTGGCTCCAGAAAGCAGTTCAGGCCTCTTCCTCTAAGTCCTGCTCCAGACATCTTCAAACAACTCTCTAGTGTTTGTCATACAAAGAAGTAAAAACAATGCAATTTATCCCATATATTAGGGAGGTTTTTAAAATTTCACACTGTTGCACAACCGCTTCAAAGAAGGCTGTTAAGAAAGTGGCCCTTCACAGAAAAAATAAGTGTCTGTTACTGAAAGCAAGGACTTCCACTTCCTGAATACTTAGCTTGACGCTTTCAGAACTGCGGGAGGGACGCAGTACCTCTCATCCTTTTTTCAAAATGGAATGGAATAAAAGAATGGTTCCATTTCAGACTTTACATGAGTTACACAACTTTTTTTAATTTTTAATTTTTTATAAACATATATTTTTATCCCCAGGGGTACAGGTCTGTGAATCGCAGGTTTACACACTTCACAGCACTCACCAAAGCTACACAATTTTTTTTAAGTTGTCTTTTACTGTTCTACCTTCTGCAGAAAAACAACAACAACAACAAAAACATAAATTTAACCGAATGTCAAATTGCTGCCAAGCATCCTAAGAAAGCTCAAAGTTTTGGTCTAGGGAAAATGGTTTACCTAAATGAGGCAAGCCCACTAGCTAGAAGCCACCATATTTTTACTACAAAGTTCCACACATACATACACAAACACTAGATTTTCCCAGGAATCTTTGTGCTAGCAGTGCTGTGAAGATTTGGAGTTTATCTAGTGATTCTATAAACCTACTTTATTTTACTTATTTTTTATAAAGTTACTTTTTAAACTACTATTGTCTATCTTTATCTATAGAGTGACACTAAAGTTCCCTTTAGAACTTGCTGAATTGCTACCATTTTCCAGTATTTGGTCCAATTTGGGCATTGCCTCTTTGTTTGTTTATTTTTAACATTTTACTATTTATTTGACAGAGAGAGAAAGATCACAAGTAGGCAGAGCAGCAGGCAGAGAGAAAGGGGGAAGCAGGCTCCCTGCTGAGCAGAGAGCCTGATGAGGTGGTTGGATCCCAGGACCCTGAGATCATGACCTAAGCTGAAGGCAGAGGCTTAACCCACTGAGCACCCCCAGACATTGCCTATTTAAATACAAATAAGCACTGTACAAATACAAGCCAGTCTGTAGTTTAATATTATTTCGTAAATGTTGTACACTCCTGATAAGTGATGGTCTTTATTGTTTTTTCCTTCCTCAGGTACAAATGAACGTGCTGGCATTCAACAGGCAGTTCCACTATGGCGTGTTTTACGCATACACAAAGCTGAAGGAACAAGAAATGAGAAATATTGTGTGGATAGCAGAATGCATTTCACAAAGACATCGAACTAAAATTAACAGTTACATTCCAATTTTATAAGCCAGTGTGGGGCTTCCAATGCAGAACATCTTAATTATTAAGAAGAGGTTCCAAGGAAATTAAAAATTGTGTTATATTCTCCGGGTTACACAAAAATAATTTGCACTGCAGCTTCATGAGTTGCAGATCCACTAGGAACATAGTAAACCAACAGAAACAAAGTGATTCTTTTTTTTTTTCCAGCAGCCTTAAATTTTTTTCCACATTTATGTCTCACTCTTTTACCAGACCTTAGACATTAGTTCTAATTAACCTTATGGTACTTTCCCTATTTTTGTTTAGTTGTATTAACAATTAGATCTAATTAAAGTGTTTTACTCTTGCTTTCCCTTGCTTCTCTGCAGGCCCAAATTACTATCTGCTTCACTTTTCCTTCACTTAGGTCCACAAAAATCCAGGGTTGTGTGAGGCCAGTATTGACCATATGTGCTGAAAATATTGTATTTCTTTTCTTTTTAAGATTTTATTTTATTTTATTTTATTTTATTTTATTTTATTGAGAAGAGAGAGAAAGTGTATGTACACACAAGTGGAGGGGGTGCAGAGGGAGAGAATCCTAAAGCAGACTCCCTGGTGAGCATGGAGCCCAATGCAGGGCTCAGTCCTATGACACACGAGATCATGACCTGAGCTGAAACCAAGAGGTGGATGCTCAAGTGACTGAGCCACCCAGGCTCCCCAAAATTATAAGATAATTAAAGTATCAATGTGATATTTTAAAATCAATTTAATTTAAAATTTAATTTAAAAATCATATCATCACATTGATTTTTAAATCAATCTTTTGATTGATACACACACACACACACACACATATGGTGAAAAGACTCCCCCCCATCAAGTAAGTTATACATCCATCACTTCACATAGCTGCCTCCCCAGCCCCCCTGCACCCCCCATGAGGACATTTAAATTCCACTCTCCTGGCAAGTTTCAGTTATACAGTAATGTTATCAACTATAGTCACCATGTTGTACAGTTAGATCCTCAAACCTTATTCATATTATAACTAAAAGTTTGTCCTCTTCTCTAACCTCTCCATATCTCCCCATCCCCCAGCCTCTGGCAACCACTTTTCTTACTCGCTATTTCTAGTAGTTAAACTTTTTGCCTTTTTTTTAGATCCCACATAGAAGTGAAAATTAAAAGGAAATGTATAGCTAAGATTTTAATAATCTCTATGATTAGAATTTTTAATTCAGTCATATTTTTCTTAAGATTTATGGAGGCATGGAAGAGTAGACAATGGTGATTCTCAGCTCTCAGTGTCCAAATCATGTGGTTGTACACAAGGATTCACCTTGGTGGTGTGATGACAGTGATTTATATTGAACCAAACTTTCAAAGCCTCAAAGGCTTTTCAGTAGAAAGATCAGAGGAAAGTTATGCAATATCCACACATGCAAATACATAAACATAAATCATGTTATAGAGAATTAATACTTCACAGTTTAATTGCCCCTTGTGTTAGGTATAATTCTGTGAAATATCAGAATTATCTGAGCCATAGAATTTAACATGAGTGGTTAACAGTGGCTTTAATCATTTGGGTTCACAAGACCCTTTAGGAATCTGATAAGCACTATGAACACTTTCCCTGAGAATAATAGACATCTGATCCTCTAAAATCCATTCAAGTGCAACCCAGCGGTCCACAGACTCCAGGTTAAAAACCTCCATTGCATAGGCCAAGGAATAAAAGAAAACAGGTTAGAAAGTAATGGATGAGAAAGGATTTAATTTAAATAAAATATAAGTACTCATATACCTCTCCATCTTTTGCAAGGGCATCCTGTTTAGCTGAGCAAGCATTTTCAGGATGGAGCCACATGCTTGGGTAGAAAGGGCTCCCCACCTGGCCAGCAAGGTCAGTCATGTCAATCTCGGAGACCCTGGAAGGACGGAGGTTACAATCAGTTTGCCCTCATACTAACCTGAAATTATGATTCAAAACATGACCCAACTTTCCTTTTTGAAATGATTGATGTTCATATCCATCCAATGCATTAACCAAAGTTACTATTTTTGCAAGAAGAGTAGGTGAAAACTTCGTGGATTGGTTAAAAAATAAATGCTCATCTATAAATAGAGTCAACTGGTCTTGGACAAAGAAGCAAAAGCAATACAATAGACCAAAGATAGTCCCTTCACCAGATGGTGCTGGAACATCTGGGCATCCATATGCAAAAAAAAAGAAAAAAAAGGCACTAGACACAGACCTTATACCCTTCACAAAAATAACTCAAATGGATTATGATTTAAATATATGACCTATATAGTGACCTAAATATAAAACATGAAACTATAAAGCTCCTAGAAGATAACATAGGAGAAAACCTATATGATCTTGGGTATGGTGATGCCTTTTTTGATACAACACCAAGGACACAATCCAGGTAAGAAAGAACTGGTAAGCTATAGTTTGTTAAAATTTCTGCTGTGCAAAAGATAAAATCAAGAGAATTACAAGACAAGCTAAAGGCTAGGAGAATATATTTGCAAAAGACGTATCTGATAAAATAATGCTATCCAAAATAAAAGAAACTCTTAAAAACTCAAGAACAAGAAAACAGGGGCGCCGGGGTGACTCAGTGGGTTAAAGCCTCTGCCTTCAGCTCAGGTCATCCCAGGGTCCTGGGATTGAGCCCTGCAACGGGCTCTCTGCTCAGCAGGGAGCCTGCTTCCTCCTTTCTACCTCTGCCTGCCTGTCTGCCTACTACTCTCTATCTGTCAAATAAATAAAATCTTAAAAAATAAGAAAGCAAACAACCTGATCAATAAATGAGCCAAAGAACTTTTTTTCAAAGATTTTTTTTGTTTATTTGAGAGAGAAAGAGAACACAGGCAGAGGGAAGAGCTGAGAAAGAGAGAAAGAGAAGCAGACTCCTTGTTGAGTGGGGAGCCTGACAAGGGGCTCAATCTCAGGACTCTGAGATCATGACCTGAGCTGAAGTCAGGTGCTTAACCAACTGAGCCACCCGTTCACCCCGAGCCAAAGATCTTAACAGACACCTCCACAGTGAAGACATACAGGTGGCAAAGAAACATACAAGAAAATGTTCCATGGCATACATCATCAGGGACATATAAATAAAAACAACAAGGTACCGTTACACACCTATTAGAATGGTCAAAGTCCAGGACATGGGCAATTCCCCAAGCTGGCAAGGAGAGGGAGAAACAGGAACTCTGATTCATTATTGGTAGGAAGGAGTTGGAACTTAGGTCTACAGAAAAACCTGCACATAAATCTTTATAGCAGCTTTGTTCATAATTGCCAAAACTTGGAAGCAACCAAATGTCCTTTAGTAGTAGATAAATGGATAAACAGGAGTACATCCAGACAATGGAATATTACTCAGCACTAAAGGGAAAAGAGCCATCCAGCCATGAAAAGACAGAGAAACCTTAAATGCATATTGCTAAGTGAAATAAGAAAATCTGAAAAGGCTATATATTATCTGATTTCACCTATATGACATTTTGGGGGGAAAAAAAAAACCAACTATGGAGACAATAAAAAAATGAGTGATTACCAGAGGTGGAGGGGATGGGGGGGGAGATGAATAGGCAAAACGGGATTTTCAGGGCAGGTAAAATACTCTTTATGGTACTATAATAATGGGTATGTGATATTATACATTTGTCCACAAGCTTATCATATACAACACCAAGAATGAATGTTAAGGTGAACTACGAACATTGGATGATGATGTGTTACTACAGGTTCACCCTTGGTAAAAAGGGAGAAAAAAAGGACCACTCTGGTGAACGATGTTGATGACAGGGGAGGCCATCTACGCATGGGTGGGAGCGAGGGCATACTTGGAAATCTTTGTACCTCTTTCTCAGTTGTATTACAAACCTAAAACTGCTCTTAAAAAAAAAAAGTCTTAAAAAATAAATTCTAAGCAGCTGGTATTTCCTGAAGCTTATCTTCAGGATTGAATGATCAAATGGAAGAAATTACTTTTAAACCTTCATCTTTGGTGAAAAAGGAGAAAACTGTGCTCTCACATTTCCTCATGGCACCTAGAAATGAATCATCTCTATCTTCTTCATCACCTTTTATTGCTTATAGCCAAGTAAAAGTAAATCATGTAGAGTAGTGAGGAGTAGGCAGGACAGATGCATAACCTCCTTGGTAAATAATATAAATCCAAGAAGAGCAGGTGGAAATTTAAATCGGTGTATTTCCTAGAAGGAAATGTATATCTCTATGCTCACAAAGTAACCTGTGCTATCCTGCATTGATGAAGCCGTTTTGGGGCAAGACTTCGCAGAGACAAGTCGTATGTAAATCCAAAACAGCTGGGCATAGGCTAACCCTCTCCGGAGCCACATAGAAAGCATAAATCGACTTAGGACAGGCGTAATTATAAAATACGGGAGGGCAGCAACAAGGAGAGAAGGGAGGCCTCTGTAAAAATAAAGCAAAGGTCAGCACTCAATTTGGAGAAAATGACTTCTTTCAAAATCAGCTCTCCGTTGAAGTCTGGAGAATAGACTCCTTTGAAAGATAACTTACCCCAGGAAAAATAAGTAAAAGTAAATGTCATGAACGTTGAATGAGGAGCATATTCTTTTAAACCCAAATTAATGCTTTAACCTTTTTCTCCCTTAGTCCTTTTAGGTTTTCCCTACATATTTTCCCAGTAGGATATAAACATTATAAGCACTAAGTTAATTAGGAAAGAATAGGCTCAGAACAAGAAAATAAATGCCAATTTCAAATATAACTCACAGGCACTATGGAAACAGCAGGCTTTAACCTCTTGGAGACCAAGGTAAGGCAGTATGACATCTTTTGTTGTGCATCCAAAGGAACTACCCTAATAGCAACTTAAGTGTTCTACACAGAGCTTATGAAGGCTTATCTCAAAATCAGCAAGTGGTTAATAGAAAGTGACCCCCTGCCTCTGACATTCTATGAATGTGTTTGCAGGTATAAAGGAAAAGCTCCCTTTTCATTAAACAGACATCACAAAAGAGCCTGCTTATTGTCTAAAGCTGTTGCCAACTCAGGGTCTTTCTCTTCCAGATTGCGAAGTGCTAACATCCCTGCTAAAGTGTTTCAGGGACCTCTGATACTATACCTGATGTAAGCCCAAAGCAAGAATTTAAAGAAAAAGGTTTTTGAACGTTCATTAAGAAAAGTAGTAACCATGGGGACATATAAGTCACAAATATTTTTTAAACCGGAGTTTCTCAGCCAGAATGTCAAAGCCCACAGCTCTGCCTCGCATGGGTGATGGGGTAGAGATGGTGATTCCAATAGCCTTGGGGTGCCCATGGTCTCCAGACTCCTCTGATCCGCAGCAATCTTTGCTGGTTGTCGCAGATGCCAAACAAATGCTATCATTTTATGTGTACACAGTGATATGGAAAGAAACCAAGTAAGATAACAGATGAGTAACCCCTGGTTCCTCTAAAGAGATAGAAGCAATACTAGCAGAGCCCATTTTTATATTTTTATGATACCTTTTATGGACTTGAGAACCCCTGGTCCGCACAATTTGATTTGTATGTTGCCGAGGAATTAGCATTCTCCCCATTCTCTGCAGCAGAGTCTTTATCTGACAGCACAAGTTCAAACTACATATCAGCACATCTCCATTAAAAAAATGACATATATGGGCGCCTGGGTGGCTCAGTGGGTTAAGCCGCTGCCTTCGGCTCAGGTCATGATCTCAGGGTCCTGGGATCGAGTCCCGCATCGGGCTCTCTGCTCAGCAGGGAGCCTGCTTCCTCCTCTCTCTGCCTTCCTCTCTGCCTACTTGTAATTTCTCTGTCAAATAAATAAATAAAATCTTAAAAAAAAAAATGACATATATGTATGATCCACTAATTTTTACAGTAAATTTCTCTACTTTAATTGTTATATTCTAATCTGACCACTTAAGTACATTAGGGTGAATATTCTTTTGTTTCCTTATTCAATATAGCCCTCTAAGGAACACATTTTTATTTCCTCATTGGTGTATCTATCCTAAAAAGACCAAGAAATAGGGACGCCTGGTTGGCTCAGTTGGTTAAGCAGCTGCCTTCGGCTCAGGTCATGATCCCAGCATCCTGGGATCGAGTCCCACATCGGGATCCTTGCTCTGCAGGGAGCCTGCTTCTCCCTCTGACTCTGCCTGCCACTCTGTCTGCCTGTGCTCGCTCTCGCTCGCTCTCTCTCTGACAAATAAATAAATAAAATTTAAAAAAAAAAAAAAAGACCAAGAAATAAGATAGATGATTTAAGCTGGTTACTGAAATACTAAAACTGGCAACAAGAAACAGAGTTTCAGAAACAGAGTGGACACTAGTTTTCCAAATAAGGGAACTATAGTCAGAAGGGCTAAGAGTAGACGAATCAAAACTGGATTTCAAGTGTCCTGACTCTTCCATTGTTTGTGTGTGTGTGTGTGTGTGTGTGTGTGTGTGTGTGTGTCTGTGTCTGTGTGTGTGTCTGTGTGCGTATTCGGCTTTCTTTGTGGTGGTTTCATTTTTTACTTTCTCCTTAAGTTACAGCCTCCAGTCTAAGACTAGGGTTCTTGTTTGGTCCAAATACATTTTGTGAAAAACAACAGAAATCGGGTGTGCCAGGCTGGCTCAGTTGGAAAAGCATGCGACTCTTGATCTCAGGGTTGTGTGTCTGAGCCCCACATTAGGTATAGAGATTACTAAGAAATATAACCTTTAAAAAATGATAGAAATCCTATCAAACCAGCTTGAAATCCAAAAAGGAAACGTATTGCCTCGTGTCACTGGGAATTTGAATTGCTCATGGAACTGGACCCAGGCCATCAAAGATTTCATTAAGAATTGCCCTTTTGTCTTCCCCGTGTACTGTCACAGGTGACCAGCAGCAGCTGAGGGCCACATTCTACCAGCTACTCAGCCCAGCAGAAACTGTCCTTCTTGTCCAATACCAACAAACCTATTCTGGATTTTTACAGTGATTGATCTGTCAAAGCGTTTCATGTACAGTTTTGCAATTATAGTATTTATTACTCTAATACTGAGAAATCAGGAAGAATTATTAAAAGTATGTTAATTTACTTTTATAAATTATTAGAGTAATAGAAACACTACCTACTTTTTGTAGTCATTTAGTATGTACATGAGCATTGACTTTTATAAGTTATTAGAATAGTAGGAACACTACTACTTTAATTAATCATTTAATATGTACTCAGAATACATATTATAATATACTCAGTATAATTTAAGACTTCCAGTTGGAAATAATTTTGCTATTGTTCAATGCTGACTGCTAAATACATAAAATTATTTGGAATGCTAGTTATCAAAGCTTTGATTTATTAAGATTTTAAATTTAAAATGTTAATAATTAAGTTACATCATGACATCATAATCTCCCTCATCTGTCATTTACAACCCATTAATAATAAATTCTCCCAATTCTACTAAAAAAATATTTCTTTAACCCACCACTTAAATCCAATCTCATTTAAAAAAAAAATCCAATCTCATTTTTGTGTAGACTAGGGCCATAAACCTCTAACTGGTCCCTATCCTGTCATTATCCCCACTACAACTGAGAGAGCTTTTTAAAACCAAGATCTTATCACTCTCTTATTTAAAACTCTTCTATCAACTTTGAAATAAAAGCAAAACTTTACTATGGCCTATTAGGCCCAGATTAGTCAGGTCTTTGTTGCTTTTCCATTGTCTTTATTGGCTTCTCCCTGTCCAACTATTACACTCTCACTGGCCTTCTTCCAGATTTCAAATACCCCAAGCTTTGTCCATTTTGGGGTCATCATACATGTTCTTCTCTCTACAGGGAAACTTTTTCATTGTATGTTCACATGGTAGGGCCCCTTTCCTTCAGGTTTTTTGTTTGTTTGTTTGTTTGTTTTTAAATTTAATTTAATTTAATTGTGTGTGTGTGTGTGTTCCAAAGTTCATTGTTTATGCACCTCACCCAGTGCTCCATGCAATATGTGCCCTCCTTAATACCCACCACCAGTTTTAATGTCACCGTGTTACTCAACTCAGTGGGCACCTTTCATAACTTTGGAATTGTGCAAACCACCAGTACACAATAGTAATGCATATTCACTTCCTCAAAGAGGTTCTCGAGTCTTAAGGAGATCCCTCAAATTGGTCTCTTCACCTCATAATTCTTCTCCCCCCCTTTTTTTCACTTCATAATTCCTACCACAATTTGTAACCATGAATGTGTTTGTTTTGTAATGTTGGTCTTCCCCATCCAACTGTGCTCTATGAGACTAGGAAACTTCTCTTTTTGATCACTGCTGTGTCCTTCATAATTGGCATAGAGACTGGCATATGGCAACATTTAATATATATTTCTTAAAGGAATGAGCAAATTCTTCCACCAGTAAAATTCTGTAAATCAAGTCATAGAAGTGCTAAAAGATAAACTGAAGCATATTACAAACTTTCTGAGTTTATTTAAGCAAAAATTGATTACAACTGGGCAGCTCCATACAGGAAGTAATTAGAAGCACTCCAGTGACAGGAATGAGGAGAAAGACATACAGAAAATGCTGAAGAAAAGAAGGAAATGATTCAATTGGCTATAGCTTAAGCATTTGCCGTCTTTGGAAAATCCTACTGGCTATTTGTGATCTGTCCTTGGGTTCTGATTTTTTAACCTTGCTTCATTTATAGGACTAAGTTTGGGTTTCCCTATATAGGTCTTAGAACCACCTCAGGCTAATGGCCTCCTTGTTTAATACATTTAACAGAGGGAAGGACCAAAACATAACTAGGCTAGAGGACCCATAAATTTCCTTTGGGCACAGGTATTTTCAGCACCCAGGAAGACAGAAAAAGCAAAACAATTAGACTGAAAGAATGCCACAGTCTTACTCAGTGAAAATACAGAAACACGCGGAAAGGTGGAGACCTTGCTGGCTCATGCACTGAGGCACGTGGAGCGCACTGCAATACTCCGCCCCCTCATAGGCATACCACATGTATCCGTTAAACGAATAAGCCTCTATGTGAGGCAAGTATTTTATCAGTACCCACATCTGACCCTTGCAGCAAAAGGGGGAAACAGTGACGTGGGATCTGTATCAAGCAGAGCATTTGCTGAGCAAGAGGAGCAGCCAGATTGCCATTGTTGCCTGCACTCACATCTGGCATAAGCACTCACAGTCAGAAGCCAAGCCAATTTGATCACAGAAATAGACTTTGGCCAAGAACTACTTAACTAAATGGAGCCTACTTCCCGTGGTCTTACAAACACAGGTGTTTACAAAGGACAAATTCAAAGGACAGGAAAATTCACTAAAATGGCTTCATGGTGTTCCCTGAACACCAAGATAAACCTGAGTAATGATTCTCAATCCAATCTGCCTGCCTGCTTAAATACCTACATTTACTTTGAAATTTATTGGAGTCCAAGAATTTATAAAGAACTGGTTAGTTCCCCTGATCTGAAGTGTATTGAAAGGAAAAAAATTAGACTGAATTATCAAGTGAGATTTACTCTGTATTGCACTGTTTCTTCAACTATTATCTCTATATTATCATATATATGATATATATATTATAAACTATATCAATATCAATATATTATCAACTAATTATATTATCTCTCTCCTTCAAAAGGGTTCAACACATGTAGATAAAAGCAGAAGTACAGAATATTCCATTTCGGTGATGAAAATTAATCAGTATATGCAGCTCCTGGGTGGCTCAGTCAGTTCAGCATCCCGCTCAGGTCAAGATCCCAAGGTCCTGGCATGGAGCCCCACACCTCCCACCCCACCCTATGTCCTGCTCCTTGCTCAGCAGGGAGCCTGCGTCTCCCTCTTTTTCTGCCCTACCCCTGCCACTTGTGTTCTCTCTCTCTCAAATAAATATATAAAATTTAAAAAAAAATCAATATATTAAGAGGGTAAAAGGTAAATGATATTTAGAAAAGGAGAGAGAGAGAAATGATCTCAAACTGCAAATGGCATTCAAGGTTAATTGCAAAGTCCCCAACATTACTGAAACCAGTGTCTGTCGGTCTACCAGGCACCGAGCCACACCCCATTCATCCTATCAAGAACGGAAAGGTATTCATAGAGGCTACTCTACTTTCAACTAGAGGAATAGCAGAGGTGTTCTGAAATAATTGTTCTGGGGGTTTCACATTTATTACCTACTCTTAATATGGTCTCCTGATACTAGGCAGCATTTAGACATCTGTTCAAAACAATTTTCTTTACTTAAATATGGAACCCTTGGAGAGAACAGGAGAGTTATCCTACAATAGCGTCCTTCAGGTATAGGTGAAGATTAAGTAAACCATGCCCAAACACAGACTAAAAGCCATAAAAATGCATGGTGTCTTATGAAACCTCTGTCATTCTACAGTACTTTTTCAAGGTGAAGAATGCTAAAAATGCACTCACTCTGGACTGTCATTGTTTCCTAATGACATCTGCTCTTCCCAGACACTTAAATAATATATCTAATCTGCTCAATGTTTCTCAATTACATCATTCCAAAGAAGAGAGCTTCAAGTACCGCTCCCCAAGTTAACCAGTTCAATAGGATTAATACTTTAATTTACGTCAGCTTAGGAAGATGTGAAGCATAGACCTAGGTGCAATAAAGTAATCAAAGATATTTGAACTTCCTGGTCATTATTTTGCTATTTTTCTAACCTTCTATCATTAACTCCTTTCTCCAGAACCTACTTCACAGTCATGGAGAAATATTCTGAGATAAGGCTACCTCAAACACTATTATTTGCCTTGACAGTAGGTGGGAGTGGGGAGTTAAAAAAATCAAAGTGTAAAATGGTTTCAGAAGTAAGCTTCATTTCCCATATTCACCCTTCAGGATAATGATCCACGCTCCAAAACAGATTGCCTTTACTCTGGTAGGCAGAACTCAGTTGATGAAGGCCTCAAAAATAAATATTTCAAATCTTGTCAGACATCAAACAAACACAAGTTGACTCTAAGAAATTAATTGGTTAGAGCAAAAAGCCTTAAGGAATGAGTAGGAGTCAGAGGAATTTGAATCTATCTTCTCTAATTTCTAGAACATTGTGGCCCCAGGCAAGCTAACTGACCTTCTAAGATTCAGTTTCCCCATCTGTGAAAGTGAAATAATTATATCTACTTCTTATAATTGCTATAAGATTTAGATAAAATAATTTATTTAAATGCTTAGTACACAGCCAGGCACAAAGTAGAAGCTCAATAATTGTTCTATTCTTATTCCTTTGGACAGACTTGCATTAGGCTGATTTGTGCATATGCCTCTCCCAGTCACTCAACTGAAAGGACCCGGAAGGTGAAGACCATCTCTTTGTGTCTCACAAAACAATGTTTGCTTAAAATAAATCATACATGCTTTTAAAATAAAGTCAAACATTTGCTGCATCTCAACCAATATAGACATATGACTAAGTAATTTTACTTTATTCTCAGATTACAGTTGGCTAAAGATTAATTAATTAAAATAAATGAGGACTACTGCCTCTCCTATCAACCTGCACAACCCTGGATGGTCCCTTTTATATACAGTACTTTGTTCTGCTTCCAACCCAAGGCCTCCCCTCCTAAACTCCTAGAGCAGGTCCTGGGCTTGCCTTGCAGTTCCAGTTACTCTGCCTGGCTCTCCTTTCCCAACGCCTGCTGCTGCCCTCCAGGGTGGGGGACATAGTCAAGTCTCCTATTTTGTTTCTGTGGACTCATCACTCCTCTTCCTTTTTTTTTTTTTTTTTATTCCTTCCCTCCCCATTCCTCAATTCAGTTCCACAACCAATTCTAATAGAAATTTAGGCAAATATATCCTTATTTCTTAAATAGAAGCCTCCATGCTGGCTATCAACCCTTCTGGATAGCTCAAGATGCTTTTTTCCACTACCTCTACCTCCATTTTTTTTGTTTTCATAATTTATATTTTTATGATTTGCCTTTTTAGGAAGTATCTGCGGAGCCCCAAAGACTGAGTTGAAGAGAGGTCCCAGGGAATCTGGACAGGTAGAGTCCTGCCCCTGCCTAGTCCTTAGGGACATGGAGCACCTCCCTGCACCAGGAGCAGTGAAAGGGTCCATAGGGCCATCAGCACCCTGAATGTGCCCCACTACATAAGTACATCTCACTGTGTCCCGAGCCTCCTGCCCAACACTTGGAAGCAAGTCCCCACACCAGAGCCCACCCAAATGCAAGCACCTTCTCCACAGCCCTCCCTTTGATGGCTTGTATATATGTGTGTTTTATTTTCAGCGCATAGTATTTACTTGTGTTCAAGAATTAAATTTATACTTTCCTTCCAAAAAACTACTGTTAGAAAGTAAATATCTTCATTCTAATTTTCAGAATATAAAAAGTCATAAAAAAGGCAAAATAATAATAACACAGTGTTGCATCAGGGGCTGCTAAACTGAACAAGCCCATTTGCCCTTCTTTATTGTCGGGTTTTTTTAAGCGGGCTCCCTACACAACATGGGGCTTGAACTCTTGACCCCGAGATTAAGAGTCACATGGTCTACCAAGTGAGCCAGCCAGGCACCCCTGTTCTTCTCTGAAATGGCTCCAGACAAGTAAATGTTTTATAGTTTGGGGATCCCTTTTTCTAGGGATCTAACTTCCCCTTCCTTTCTCTGACTGTCAGTGTAATAGAAATTACATGTGTTTTTTTTTTTTTAATCATTTTCTCTATTTTCTTTTTATTGAACCTGATTTGCTGCTCACCTAACGGGGAGCAATAAAACTAAACTTTTATACCGACTCAAATTAGGTCTAAACGAAGAGTAAATAGAGCTCAGTGTAAACTTTAATTCCTGGCACTGTGCTGCAGCTTTGAATTCTCAGTAAACCCTTTGGCTTGATGGATTATTTTCTATTTCCTGAGACCTGAGATTACTTTGTTAAATAACTGCTGGGTACGTGAAGAGTTTTTATATTAACATTCCTGTTGACAGGAAGTGGTGGGGCTGAACAGCAGACTGATATGTCCTCTAAATCAGTATTAAATAATGTCTGTGTTGGTACGTAAAGACTTGTGGGTAGCAGACATGCCAATTGCCAAATGGCATTACAAAACCAAGCCTTTAATTCCTTCTGATTATTAAGTATTCCGCTGAGTGTGTGATAACAAAACAGGAGAGGATATTTTCTTCCCAGGGTTCTGCCAATTCTCAGCTTGGATTTAACACTTTGGCTGAGAGCATTTCCCCTTTCTGTTTCATCTGGATAAATTTTGCTTTTTTGGTTTCCTGTCATATGAGGTTCTGTTTACAAAGGGGTGGTATCATCTTTGGGTAGAAGGTATTTCACAGGGCGCTGTCAGGCTAATTAGCAAGGAAAGCTGCTTAGTGCAAGCTGCTATGGAAACGTCAGATACTACATTATGTTAGACCCTGTCATTTTAATTGGCATTGAGGGAAAGTAGAACTAATCTCTAGGAACAATTTAAGCCAAAATCCTTTACTAACTTGACACGGCATTTTAAATTTGAGGTGGAAATTCGGTTTCTTGAAGGGGAAAAAATATTCTTTTTATAAAAAACATGAAAATGGGACACCTGAGAAGGAAAAAAAAAAGATTTAAGTTGAGTTGATATGGTTTGTAGAAAAGATTATTGTGTATTTGCCCGCCTTAGCTTCTGCTCAACCTAATCCCTTCAGGGGCTATCAAATCTGTAAACTCAAAGGGCTTCACTGCGTGGGATTAGGAGAATCTAATCTTTAAACCACAGAACAGAGAATCTACCAATAGTGTTCGCAATCCTTCAGTACTTTCCTAGTGGATACTCTGGTTAAGATTCTTTTATTTGCAAGCAAAAGAAACTGACTGGCTAATTCAAATGAAACACAACATTATGTTAAAAGGGTTGTCCTCAAAATCAAAGGAAGGGCAGGATTCATCAACCTTGAAGAAGACAGAAATCCAAGCAGATGCAGGAAAATCACAGGGATTGGTTGTTCCTGAACCTTCTCTCCAGGACACTCACATCAGATGACTCAACTCTAGAACCTTCAGTTTTTACATATCTTAATTTATTTTCAAATGTCTGGGGAGGGAATATCCTCTGGGCCCAACTAGATTTAGCACCTCTAGCTTTGGATTAACAACACAGCCGATGCCAAGAATAAGGGGAGGAATAAGCAAAGACAGTACAGTCAGGACCAACTGGAGAATCACTGTGCACAGAGCAGCAACCCCACTTATAATCAGGCTCTAGATTCATGTAGTTATCACAGAACATTGATTTTCCTATATTTTTATCTTTTAGAATTAATAAATAATTTCAACACTTTAGTAAGTAAATACAGTATGCCAGGGAGATGACAAAATTCCAAGCCCAAAAAGATAAGCTCGTCCTCCAGAGCAAGACATAGATGTGTAAGTGATGTAACTTGCATCATAAGAAATACATTCAGGCTTATGCATATTTAGGGAGTTGCAAGAAGTCCCAGAGGAAAGTATCAATCCAAATGCACCTGAAGATGTCAAGGAAAGCTTCCTACAGGAAAAACTACCCGAGTTGGGTTCTTAAAGGATCAATGGGAGTTTGTTATGTAACAGGGGAAGAGAGGCATGTCCTATAGCAAAAGGACATTTTTAAAACATGCAGCACCAGGGCACCTGGATGGCTCATTCGTTGGGCCTTCGGCTCAGGTCGTGATCCCAGCATTGGGCTCCCTGCTCCTCAGGGGGCCTGCTTCTCCCTCTCCCACTCCCTCTGCCGTGTTCCCTCTCTCGTTGTGTCTCTGTCAAATAAATAAATAAAATCTTAAAAAAAAAAAAAAAACGCACAGCACCTACAAAGGATAGAAGAAAAGGACAGCATGGCTCATTTGGGGGCTGTGAATAGTTTGGTATCATTGGAATTTCAGAATCTGAAGGAGAAATAAGTCTGAAAAGAAAGGCAACTCTCTGAACTTTCTATTATGAAACATTATGGTGTATGGACTAAATGCCTCAGATAATGGAGATACTAAATGATTTATGATTTGGTGAGTTGACATAATCAAGGTTGGTTTTAGGAAAGCTACTTTGGCAGTAAGGTGGAGGAGAGTCTGAGTAAGAGAAGAATACCAGCTCGAAGACTACCACAGCAGAGCAGAAAAGGGAAGTCCAGGGAAATTCAGTCTTCATGCTCAGGCGATAATCTAGAGAGTGGGGTCACCAAAGAGATGTGGAATTAATGAAAAGAATGTTCAGAAGGTCAAAGTATTCAGAGCTCAAGTGCTGGGTCAGCAGTCAAGAGAAGATAGGAAGACCAGAGACTTGTATTTCTGAGTTAAAAACACAATTTAGCTATTAGAGTGTGGATATTTATGACGTTTCACTTGTAGAATACTAAGAATAAGCATAGGCCTCACGATGGAACCCTGGAGACAATTAAGGGGGGTAGATCAAGGAAAAGACAGAGCTGGAATTTAAGAATAATAGGAAGAAGACCAGTAAGGAACAGAAATCAGAGAAAGTAAACAGAGGGAAAGGAGAGGAGTTTCAAGAAAGAGTACTCATCGGTTAGGATCAGACTTAGTGGCAGGTTGCAGGGCTTTCTCACATAGGTGGAGTTAGGCAGCTGGTGCTAGTGCAGGGGCTCAGTTATCATCCAATTCTTTCTCTATTATACTCAGCATCTTACTAGTCTAAGTGGGTTGTCCAAGATTCAGGCCAGTATGAAGGGGGATATATTGAAGAAGGGAGCACCACTCCCTTTTAAGATAGTTACTCTACACTTTGTATAACACTTCTACTTCCAATCCATTGGCAGAATTTAGCCACATGGCCACACCGATTTCAAAGAAGACTGGAAAAGGCACATCATATTTTGGGCAACCATGAGTCCGGCTAAAAATTTTATTTACTAAGGAGGACAGGGGAATTGGATCCAGGGAAGCAACTGGAAGTCTCTGCCATATAGGAATTGGTGAATAATGACATAAACTGAAGACAGTTCTTGTAAGATAAGGATTTAAATTGTTTACTGTTATTAGTCAGCAACAACCTTGGCTAAAGTAATTTCTTACCTCGTGAAAATGTGAGTCAAATTACAGTAGATAGAAGCCTGACATTATGATAAGGAAAATGAAGAGGATTATAGATTCCACTTTCAACAAGCTGGCCTGTGAAAAGGAAGGTAAGAGGTTAAGACCATAGTTAGCTCAGCACTGTCGAGAACGGAGTTCATTCTGTGCAGTCTGAAGGGCAGGAAGACAGTCATGAGAAAGAGGACAATGGAGCGATCCTCTTCTTCTAGAAACTGATTCCTCTTCCCACCTCCTCCTAGTTTTTATGGCTTTTTGAGATCTTATATTCTTATATGACCTATTTCTTGGCCTAATTGGTAGAGAGGGTAAATCTAATTGAAATTGATCCAAAGAATCCTACTTCATGAACCAGTTGAATCAATGAGGAATGGCTAAGTTGCTCAACTGAACCAAAGTGTCTCTACTGTAGGATTTTTATATTTCATACCAGAGGAAATATTGAGTCAATATCATTCCATTGATTGAAACTATAAGCTGTAAAAATAAGTTTGCAGCCATGTTTTTTATCATGGGTTGAAAAGTAACCTGTGATGAGAAAGACAAACGAAGTCAAGATTAAAAGGAATATAAAGGCACAAAAGTGACAGAAAAAAGAAAAGATCAGAGTCTTAGAAACATTTAGATCCTTGTTTCTGGTTGTTCCTGACATCCAGCAACATTCTTTCTCTTGAGATGTATGAGATCATTAGGATCCTTATAATAAAATTCCCCCTTTCTGCTTCAGTGAATGCTAACTGAGCTTCTGTGGTTTACCATCATCAGAAGCGTTCAATTAATACTGAGAGGAATGTGCTTTTATGTTTAGGAAAGAGGCCCAAGAGAAAGGTAAGATATGAAAGACAGAACTGAGAGTGCATCCCAGACATCAATCCTATTTCCACATAGCTCCCTTTAAACTAAAAGTCCCAAATCCCTCCCATCTTTGTGACCTCAGTCCCTGGCCACACAGCTGTTTGGATCATGAAGCGGCACCTGACTTCCATATATGTCTTAGATGAACTTGTCTGATTGAATTCTTTTGTGGGGCCTAGAATTGAGATGTGTAGAGACTGAGCTCATAAAAAGTAGAGGCTAAGATAAGTTGAGCCCTCACTCCCTATCAACTAATGTAACCTTGCAGAAGTTATTTAACCTCTTTAAATCTCAGTTTTCCCATCCATAAAATGAAGTTAATAGTAGCATAATTCTCATAGAGTTGTTATTAGAATCATAAGAAAGATGTCTATGAAGTACTGAGCAGGGTCTGACCCACGGTAAACGTATAACGTTAATCACATGTTAAATACAATATGATAATCAAAATGATGAATAATAAAAATTATCTCTTAGTTCTGATTCCCATCAATCACAGATCTTTTCTTCATTTCTCAGTGAAATCTACGTATCCTTATAATAATCTTTCTTTCCGTTTGATCTGAATAGATTGAGATTTTGTTCCTAACTAACACGAAGTTAAGAATGCTTGGCTCTCCATCCCCAGGGTGAGTTTGGAAAAGTTACTCTCTGTATAGTCATTCAGCAGTATTGCCCTCCCAAAGCACTCTTGCCTTTGGCCTCTGTGACCCTACTCTCCTGGCTTTCCTTCTACTTCTCTGGCCATGGTATTCCCTTGCTGGTTCAGTCTCTTCTGCCTGCCCCTTAAATGCTGTAGTCCTCAAGGCTTACTCCTATGTGTCCTCACTTTTCCTACTCTGTATTTTCTTCCTAGACAATGAATGATGTAAACTCATGGTGTCAATGATCACCTAATTGAACCCTTGACTCCCATAGGGTTATCTTTATCCCAGACCTCCTCTAATCTCCAAATCTACATATCTCACTGCCTACTCAACATTTTACTTGGAGATCTCAAAGGTGACTCACAACCTCCAAGCTCAAAACTGATCTAATGATCTTTTCCCTCCAAAGCTGGTTTCCCCCCAGGGTTTTCTGTCTTGATACCACTACCCACCCACTTATTCAGCTTTGCAAGCCAGAAAACTCTAAGTTATACTACAGACCATTCTCTTCCTTATGCCGTGGTCCAACACTAAGTCTTGTTGATTATACCATCAAAATATTTCTTGAGTTTTTCTACTTCTTTTTGTCCAAGCCATCATTGTCTTTCACAGGACCCTGCAACAGTAGTTATTTCATTACACGCTATCATACTTTTCTACTATCTTTTCTTCAGACTATAGCCAAAGCTATATGGCTCTCTGTTGTTCCTTAAGATAATAAACTCCTTATCACAGCCTATAAGGCTCTGGATGATCTGGCCCTTGTGTGAGAAAAGGCGCGTATTGGGGTGGGCTCATACTGGCTGGCAATGGCATACAGATGGTTAAGTTCTCCAGAATTTTGCAAACCGGTTTTTGAACTGTTGCTAGTTCAAAGTTGGATGCAGTAGGAGAAATAGGCAAATGTTACAAAGCAGGGTTTTCTTTTTCCCCTGGGAGAACCAGTTTACCAGCACACTGCTTTTCTCTCTCTTCAGCCTCAGACTCCCATTAGAATTCTGTGCTTTCAGCACACTAGCTAACTTTAAGTTCCTCTAATATGTCCTACTTCCTCCTATATCAAATCTATTGGCCCTTTAAGTTCCTCTAATATATCATACTTCCTCCTAATACCAAATCTATTGGCCCTTCTTTCCCAGGACACTATAAATTCTAAAAGGTCAGTGACTCTACCTATTGGCCCAACATTATATTCTCAGTGCCTACCAGTACCTGGCACAGGGTAGATGCTCAATAAATACCCTGTTCTCACATGGATATTATAAATTTCAAAACAAAGTGGTACCTGTGATAATGATTTGAAAATGATAAAATAATATTTAAATATGATGCATAGTAAAAGATGTGTTGTTTCTTGAACAAATGTATTCCTATTTTTACTAGCTTTTCTATTTTCCATTTAAGATAGTATCACAATTCATTTTCTATATGATGAATTTTTATTTCTATGAAACAGTCATAACTGAACCATGATATTAATGTTTATTTAACTTGAATTATATATGCCTTTTATTATCATAATAAAATTACATAAGATGAGGGTAATATTTAACAATGAATTCTTTGAAATTTCTTCTTTCCCATTTCAAAAGTCAGCTTTCCAGAAACACATATTCTTCCCCTTTATACAGTGAGGTAGTTAAAACATAATGTGAACTATTTCCTCTCAAAAGAGATTGTTTAAATTATCAGAACTGTCTTGGAAAACATTTCCAGTAACTTCTAATGAAGTGAAAATTGCATCATCATCATAATTATTAAGATTATATCCACCAGTAGAATTTTCCATTTACGTGAAAAAGAAATATGTTCATGACTATGTCTCTATCAATGCTTTTAACTATTCATTCATTTTTCATGCTACTTTTTTCCTAACAATGAATATTTTTCTTTTGTCCCTAAGGCACTAAATGCAAATCATATTTATTTTAGCATGTGAGCTAATGAGCCAAGGCAAGACTTTGTTACAAACATCATAGTTTTTTTTAAATACATATTTTATATTTTATAATATATATTTTTTCAAATATATATTATATTTATTTATATATAAATATATTTTTAATAATGTATTATATATTTTAAAAAATATATTATATCCATTTAAATATATATTATTTTATATATATTATTTCTTCCACCTAATTGCAACTTAATTTTGGGAAGAACAAGTTGCTCCATCATAGAATAATATGGGAGAACATTGTAATATGTAAAGTAATATGGAGTAATTTGCTACTCTTTACCATAATCACTAGTTTTGTTGTTGTATTTAATGTTGGGACCAGGTGTGATTGAGTTGGTATATTCTTGGTTAATATTAGGGATCTAGTTAATCTTCTGTAGTTCCAAACTCAAAATATGCCCATATTGGGCATAACAGAAATAAAGATTCTGTATGGAATAATCATCTCAAACTCACATGGAACACTGAGCAAGATAGATCACATTCTGGGCCATCAGATGTATCTTAACAAATTTAGGAGAATAGAAATCATACAGTGTCTGTTCTCAGTCCACAGTGGAATTAAACCAGAGTAATCAGATGTGGTAGATGTGCTCAACTCTTAATGCATGTGTTGGTCTCTCCCGACTGGTTTTCTTATTCTTATATCTGAATGTGATTCAGCAAAGCAGTGTTGCTTGTAAAATGGCATATTTGTGCATCACCTTATTAAAGTTGCTATGTCTCTATCATTTGAAAAGTGTCTTCTGTTCTTCAGTAAAACATTTGTTGAATTTTATGTTGTCTTTCCCTGTTTGTACACACTATTAGTTGTAATTAGTCTCTGCTTCCAAGTGTACATGAAGCGAACAGACCGTTGCACAGGCCTTCAGTTGTATTTGATCATTGTGGACAATAAGGCAACAATTTAGACCAAAAATAACTTCATTCTTTTCCTTAATAAGAGAAATAGCTTGAAGTTTCTGTTTGAATTTCTTATGCATTTCAGCTGTCCTCATACATTTGTCTATGTTGATTTACCTTACAGAAACTTCTTCTCTGCTTTTTTTCTTTTTAAACTGAGCCTTATAATTTAAATACTGATAATGTTGGCCTGGTAAGAATTTAATATTTTTTTCCTTTTAAAAGACCGATAGCTTACATAGCTTCCTAGACACTACTCTTTGGAACTTCGTCCTAATTCACTGTCTTATAAGATGCTAGATACTTTTGGGACGCCTGGGTGGCTCAGTTGGTTAAGCAGCTGCCTTCAGCTCAGATCATGATCCCAGCGTCCTGGGATCGAGTCCCACATCGGGCTCCTTGCTTGGCAGGGAGCCTGCTTCTCCCTCTGCCTCTGCCTGCCACTCTGTCTACCTGTGCTCACTCTCGCTCCTCTCTCTCTGACAAATAAATAAATAAAATCTTAAAAAAAAAAAAAAAAAGATGCTAGATACTTTTTAGCTTATTATATTACTTCACTTGGTTATTCTGTATATACTAACATTTGTAATTGCTTCCTCAAGTCCAAGGACCACATCAGGCAGAGAAATTCATGCAGAAAAGTATTTAGGCCATGGCCTTCCAAAAGGCTTATTGTAAAACCACTGTTTTACAAGTTGTCAAATACTATACCCAACATATCTCTGATGCTCATTTCATTCCTGATCTTTCTGCAATCTTCCCCGACCCCCAAGACTAAGTCAGATCTCATGTTATGCTCTTAAAACACCACTTCCTTTTCTTACATAACTGTATCTCAGATTGTAATTATATACTTATTTTGAGATTCACTGATGAACGTCTAAGATTCTCTGCAGATTTTAAGATCCACAAAGGCAGGGATTGTGTTAATTGGGGTACAGACTAAAATGCTTTCACAAGGAGAGCCTCAAATAATGAAACTTATACAAGTTGCAAGCCTATTTCTCTTTCATATAACATTCCAGTTAAGGGCAATGTGGAGCTGGTGGGATGTCTCTCCTTTTCTCAACACATGGCTTCCTTCTCTTAGTCAAGGGAACTGATAATTTCTTACTCTCTTCCTCTCAATTAAAAGAGAAAAGGGCCAGAGCAGCAGCACAAGGTCAATACTTTAAAGGGTGAGACCACTAAAGCCTACACTGCTTCTACTCACAACTCATCAACCCTAACTTAGTCACAGAACCAAAAGTAATTACAAAAGAATCTGGGAAATGTAGTCTTTAGCTGGCAATCACCTATCCTAGGGAAGAAGGGGAAATTAAATAGAGGGGGACAGCGAGCAGTCTGCCACAATATCTCTGTTATTACTACACAGTCTACCTCCAGAACCTACTCCAGTGCCTGTCCCATAGCAAACTCTCAGTAAATATTTGTAAGGATGAATGGAGGAATGGATTTCACATTTTTATACCATCACTGACTTTTCCTCAGGCTTTGATAGCTGTGGACCCAGAAGATCAGGAGGCTCAGGAGAGTTATAGTTTTGGGGAAGTAGCTAAACAAACAGCCCAGAAAGTAGCTTTTTTTTTTTTTTAAGATTTTATTTTAGGGACGCCTGGGTGGCTCAGTTGGTTGGACGACTGCCTTCGGCTCAGGTCATGATCCCGGAGTCCCGGGATCGAGTCCCGCATCAGGCTCCCAGCTCCACGGGGAGTCTGCTTCTCCCTCTGACCTTCTCCTCGCTCATGCTCTCTCTCACTGTCTCTCTCTCAAATAAATAAATAAAATCTTAAACAAACAAAAAAACACTGGATACTCAAAAAAAAAAAAAGATTTTATTTTATTTATTTTAGGGAGAAAGAGTGTGTGAGCAGGGGCAGAGAGGTGGGGGGGGTGCAGAGGGAGAAGGGAAGCTGACTCCCCACTGAGCACAGAGCCCAACATGGGACTCGATCTCATGACCCTAAAATCATGACCTGAGTCGACACCAAGAGTCTGAGGCTTAACTGAGTGACCAGGCGCCCCCAGGAAATAGCCTTTTTGCAAGGCAGAAGCTGATGAGATAAACTGAAACTCAGGCTGTGTGAATCACTAATCCCTAAGATAAAATGAAGATGTTTCAGAATCTACCCAGGTGAAGCCATCTTCCACTGGGCCATTACCCATCACTCTTAAGTTGAAGGGGTGCCAATTTCTTCTTCCAGCTGAACACACAGGATTTTCGAAAAGGACACACATATCTCCAAAAACCATAGATTAATTCTGAGAGATAGGCAGTAAACATACAATGGGAAAAGAAACATTTTTCTCTTTCACAACTGAATTGTTACTTCCCATTATCAATTGAAATAAATGAGAAATAAGGCCATGACTCTCCAGGAAAATTTAATTGTGACTTTCTCTATTCCCACCTAGGACTTCTCTCTAGCACTTATCACAGGGTATTATAGTTAACTACACTATGGGATATTTGTGGACTGAGAGCATATCTTGTTTATATTTATATAATCCCCCCAATACCACATAGCACACAGTAGTACTTAAAAAATATCTGTTAAATGAGTCACTGAATGAGGAATTAATGACTGAATAATGAATCTCCTGAGTTGTGTTACTGACAGAATAAAAGGTAACTTGAAAAATAAAACCTTCTCCTCTCTTCCGTCAAGAGAGGGAGCAAGGGAAGCAAAGGAAGAAGAAAAAGATTATTTTTTTTCTGCTTAACCTAAAAACTGTGAAGTATTAATTTGGTTATGGATGAGAAAAATGTTTCTCTATTTTATTATAGGATTGGAATTTACCATCTCTCAGAATTAGGGTGTGCTTTGGGAGGTGGTGAGTGGAAGTATTTTAAGCATTTCTCCAATGCAAGACTGGGGGAAGAAACTGTCATTCCATGAACTCACCGTGCTTTCATGGAAAACTCAATTATCTATTCTGGCTGTTCCCCAGCTACTTAGGGAGTGTCCGCACAGATCATTGACTCCCCACCTCCCACCCACCCACCCAGAATATTATTTTCAAATGGATGACTCAGATTTGGGAAAATGTACTTTCAGTGAAGAGAAGAATGGATTGTGGCAGGAGATCAACCTCTATAGCTGAGAGGCATGATTTCTCAAAAGGAAGGTAAAGATTTGCAGGGCAGAAGTCAGATAAATGAAGCGTGGGGTGTAAGAAACCAGATAGAAATATGGATGTGGGGGCGCCTGGGTGGCTCAGTGGGTTAAAGCCTCTGCCTTCAGCTCAGGTCATGATCTCAGGGTCCTGGGATCGAGTCCCGCATCGGGCTCTCTGCTCAGCGGGGAGCCTGCTTCCTCCTCTCTCTCTGCCTGCCTCTCTGCCTACCTGTGATCTCTCTCTCTGTCAAATAAATAAATAAAAATCTTTGAAAAAGAAGATTTAAAAAAAAAGAAACATGGTGGGGCGCCTGGGTGGCTCAGTGGGTTAAGCCGCTGCCTTCGGCTCAGGTCATGATCTCAGCGTCCTGGGATCGAGCCCCGCATAGGGCTCTCTACTCCACAGGGAGCCTGCTTCCCTTTCTCTCTCTCTCTGCCTGCCTCTCTGCCTACTTGTGATCTCTGTCTGTCAAATAAATAAATAAAAATCTTTAAAAAAATAAAAAATAAATTAAAAAAAGAAACATGGATGTGTCAGAAAGGGGTCCTCTATGAGGAGTTTCAGCTTCTTGGTGCTGTCTCTATGGACCTTGGGAAAGGTCATATTTGGTGCATACTTGGTAATACCCTTGACTTACAGCGAGTTATGTAATCGAGTGTGAGAAAGTTATTCTCTGTACCATAGTGGTGGTCACAGTGTAGGCCCACTTAGTTAATCTTGCCTACCTTGGTGCCCCATGGACAGAGCCCTGTGGCTTTTCCCCAGGCCTGGGATAGAGCCAGAAGTGGGCAAGGATGCTATGGGGGCCGGGGGCAGCACTCCCACACAGAAGGACACAAGATTTCCAATCAAAGAAAGCAGCTCTCCTTCCCCAACAGGCAGATAATTTTTCTCTAAAATGCTCCTTGTTTCAATCTCATTTGGGTTAACATGTCAAAAAGTTCAGAGATTTCAGAATTCTGTTTATCTATTTTTAATTTATGTTCAGTTAACCACTGTATAGTGCATCATTAGTTTTTGATGCGGTGCTCAATGATTCATTAGTTACATCTAACACCCACAGCTCATCACAGCATGTGCCTTCCTCAATACCCATCACCCCTCCCTCCTCCGCCCCCTTCCCCTCTGAAGCCCTCAGATTGTTTCTCAGGGTCCATAGTCTCTCATGGTTTGTCTCCCTCTCCAATTTCAGATTTCTGAAAAGGATTATAACTATAGCTCACTTTGTTCTCAACATCTTCATTTCCAAAGTGTTTGCCTAGAAGTAAAACACCAGAGAGCCTACAGATATTAAACAATTTATGTTTGTCATTGTTATCTAAGCAGTCCCAGAGATCCATGAGATCATTGGTGGGAAGCTAGGTGTCATAATAAAGCTCTGCGTTCACAGAACATAGTACTCTAAGGATCTTAGGCAGTTTCATGGTGGATTTGTATTAAATATCATTTATTTCCTAAGCTTAACATCACAGTAAATAGTTCACTAACTATTTAAGAAGATTATGAAAGGCTTTTTAAAAGTTATATTGCTTTCCATGTAAACTCATTATTGCCTGTTCTCAATGTGAACGTATCATCTCCAGTCTGGACACTCATTCAAAGCTAAATTAGCCATTTGGCTATCAATATGCATTCTTTATACATGGATGTGCGTATTTACATTCAATTTTTATGTTTATGTTTAATACGTGACTGCTCATTTCTCTGTTAAATCTCCTAGAAAGTCCCGATCCCTCTTCTGTGATTTATAAAGGCTGCATATTCCTGGTTAAAGGGCAGCTATCCAGAAGACACTCAATAATTATGCACTGATGATGACCATGCTAATGGTAATTTAGGAGGTAAGATGAGTTAAATTCAACATTTTCTTCTCATCTGGCAGAGATGGATCCTCTTCCCCATGGCAGAATTCCAGCAGCAAAAATGAAATCTCAAGGCTCCCACAGCAGAATTTGCTCCTTATTTGTCTGCACTTCTCTTCCTTTTGCTTCAAGACTTTTCCCAGGGTTTCTTACAATAAGCTGTACTTAGGGCCACGCCTGCAGCCCCTCCTCTGTTTGGAAATGGGTTCACTAGCCTCAGGCGGGAGCAGCTCCCCAACCCTCACCACCACCATCCCATCAATTAGAAACAACTCCGGGGACTACCGTTTGCGAAGGTGACACATGGCCCCAGCTCCTTGAAAAGTTCTCTGGCTCCTACATGTTTAGTTAGATGGATAGATCAATGCAGTGCCATCACTGGTTAACACTCAGAGAAATGTGAACCAAGTTACACAGAGGAATTGCCACCTTCGTGTCTGACCAGATCCGTCTTTCCACCCACTATTTGGCAGGAAGTCCGTTGTGAGACGTTTCTTAAAACTTGAGCCAGTTTAAAAAAAAAACAAAAACAAAACTTTAGCCAGTTAATCTGAATTTTCCTCTTAAGCTTTAAGACAATAAACTTAGATTCTCTTCTCATGAATTAAGTAACTTTTAGCTGGACTAATTACAGAAATAAGTCTGGTCCTACACAAGGCATAATGCTGACCTGGTCTCTTTGGTACATCTGTCTGTAGTCACAACTGAAATTCCACACTGACTCATGGCATTTTCTCCAGGTACCAGGAAAGCAACACTGCGGAGAGAGGATTAATCATGTTGGATGGGGCATGATATAATCGCCTGCTATTTATTCAATTACTTCCCATTTCTACCCTCAGAATACATTTGAAGTCTTAAAAAGGTTTTGCCTGGCAAACAGTAGGCCTATAAATATTCCTAAAATAAGAGAATCATCTTGGTTTTATACTTTCTAGGACAAAATTTTTTTCATTTATTATGTTATGTGTAGGCTTTCCAAATTATGTACCATTTTGTTTTAATCAGTAGGACAATTAAAAGACTTTCTGTGACTAGATATTTTTGAGAAGACTCAGGTAAGTTAACATTAGAGAAGCTTACTTACTGAAACTTTTCAGAGAACTAGGTTAAGGTTATAACGATCAAAACAAGATATTTTGCAAATGTTCAGAGCATGATTTATTTTATTTTGTAAAAATCAGTGTTAATTTTCATTGGCCATCATAATTCAATATACCCTGGCTGAGCTAATTAAAAGCAGATAAGTTGGGTTTTCCCACTCTGTTTTCAAACTAAGAGTTTTCAAATACTACTAAAAATCATTCTAAAGTTATGGGCCTGATAAGTTAAACTTTAAAGATAAAGTTTCAAATTCAATATATGGCCTAGGTTTATTAGAAAATATAATAAATATACTTCTAGGAGTTATCTAATTGTGGAGCTTTTTTCCCACATTTCTAATTTGTTTTATATTTTCTACACTGCCATAATCACATTTATTCAATGATTTATTGTTTTCCAGTATGGTCTTTACAAGGCTCTGGTTCTTGGCGTTTTATAAGAAATGAAGATGGATAATATGAAGAAAATTTATCAAAGACTTGGAGATGGCCAGGAGGTACTACTGGGTGTCCCTTCAGGGGAGCCCTGGGTATTAGAAGGAAGACCCTCTAGGGGTTATCTGATTGTATAGACGTGCTGCCTTTGACTCTCTTTGGTTGACTAGTATTTTGCAACTCAAGGAAGACAGAAGCAAAAATGTAGAAAACTGATAAACAATGTAAATTACTTCTGTTCCTGCCAGTGCAAATTAGTTTTATTCTGTGAAGAATGTAAATCGAATTCTTATTTGAAACACTTTAAAGATCGTACTGGTTCTCTCATTAATGACCTAAATAATTTTTCTACATGTTCCTTTTTCATTGGTATATAGGTCATGATTTCACTATTTTGAGAAGTATACCTTAACAGTGAAATACATCCCTGCCCCTAGAAGCTTATAGTCTGAAGCGAGGAAATATACATATGTACTATAGCCATAACACATGTCAGAATTTGGGAAATTCCCTATAATAATTGTGTATTCATTAGAACGATTATTTTTACTTAGAGCAGAGATTTCAAGCAAGGATTCAGGCCAGTGTATTCTGATGACAAAGAAATAAAGGAAAGCATTCCAGGTAGGGATATTATAAACAAATACATGGACACAGAGAAAATAAACTGAATGTTGAAGGAACAGCAACCAGGTCAGTTTAATCAGAGCATGGGTGTACATAGAAGGGTTGTAAAATGAAAGCCAAAAAGGGAGACGGGGCAGGAGAGAAAGAGCAATTGTTTCTTTTGGGCATCCCTCCACAATTCATACTGTTTTGTGGTTTTTAAGGTAACATGTTCACATAATGACTTTTAAGATTAAGATAAAAATACGTCAGAGGGAGAAATGTGAAAGCAGCAGCAGCCTGAACACTTAAAAGTCAGAAGTGCTGCCATCTGTATATACAGCACATCCCAATCCTTGAGCATTTCACACACACACCCCTACCATCAGTGTAACCTCCCTTTCCAGGCCCAGACACCCCTTCTCTAATGTTACAGTCTGGCCACCTCAAGGTAAAAGTAATACCATGATGGAAATATTACGAGTGTTGACACAGACAGATTTCAGTTCAACTCTTGACTCTGTCACTTACTAACTCTGGTGTTGAGAGATTCAGGATCTTCTGTAAAACAGTTGCATCTGAGTCTTGAGGTCCTCACTTCTGGCCTTAGGGTGGCAAGTCTGGGGGATAGGGAAGCTGGGGAAGGAGAAGTTGGGTCATAGATTTGGCATTATTTTTTTTCTAGCTCAGCTTTCTCACACAAAAATGGAAGAGTCCCAGTACCCTGCTATTCAATTGGCCTCTGGGCATAGTGCGGAGTTTCTATTACCCCACAGAGAAAATTCCAAGCCAAGTTCAAGAAGCCCTGTCTACTATGCACAAGATTCCAGGGATAAAATCCAAATGACACAGACTTAGGGAGAGGGGTGGTATTTCACAATCTATTCTAGTTATCTTATAAAAAAATAGTTGACCAAATTTCCATCCACAGATGAATGGATGAAAAAAAAAAAAAAAGATTGGGAAGGTGAAGCTGAAAGGTCTGAGATTCTAATTAAGACCCAGTGTTCCCGGGACGCCTGGGTGGCTCAGTTGGTTAAGCAGCTGCCTTCGGCTCAGGTCATCATCCCAGGGTCCCAGGATCAAGCCCTGCATCAGGCTCCCTGCTCTATAAGGTACCTGCTTCTCCCTCTACCACTCCCCCTGCTTATGTTCCCTCTCTCACTGTCTGTCTCTGTCAAACAAATAAACAAAAAAATTAAAAATTAAAAAATAAATAATTTAAATTTTTAAAAAATAACCTAAATAATTTGCATCTGTAGAATGACTATTTTTGCTGCATATGTATATAACTATATATATATATATATAACTATATATATATATAACATTTGTGGGGTACTTATTATAGGTTCTGCAACTTACATGCATAATTTTATTCAAGGCTCCAACAATGCTATGAGGATGGAATATGGTCAGACACACCGCCATCATCAATGTGAATCTGCAAACAAAATCTCCACCTCCAATATGGAGAGTGATAATTGTCATTCTCAGACTTTTTCTTTTTTTTTTTTTTTTTAAAGATTTTTTTAATTTTTTATTTATTTGACAGAACACAAGTAGGCAGAGAGGCAGGCAGAGAGAGAGGAGGAAGCAGGCTCCCTGCTGAGCAGAGAGCCCGATGCAGGACTCGATCCCAGGACCCTGAGATCATGACCTGAGCCGAAGGCAGCGGCTTAACCCACTGAGCCACCCAGGCGCCCCAAGACTTTTTCTATACTCTATTTTTTTTAAAGATTTTATTCATTTATTTGACAGAGAGAGATCACAAGTAGACAGAGAGAGAGAGTGGAGGAAGCAGGCTCCTTGCTGAGCAGAGAGCCCGATGCGGGTCTCGATTCCAGGACTTTGGGATCATGACCTGAGCTAAAGGCAGAGGCTTAACCCACTGAGCCACCCAGGCACCCCTATACTCTAATTTTAAAACTCTGACTGAATATTCTCTCACACTGGAATCCAAGCCATCATTTTACTAGTTGTACCATAGCTAAAATCTCCTCAATGTAGTCAAGGTCTAACTAAATACATCACACCATCCCTCCTGTCATTACTGATTCACCAGTTTGTGAATAAACATTTTCCCTTATCAGTCCACAAGTTGTGTCATCCAATGACTGGGGTTTAAAGACTACTCATCCCATGAGACTCCACAAAGGCCATTTCTCAGCTCATATACAAGATGAAGAAAGCATATGGCACTGTCCCATTAGTGGCTTTTTTTCCCTCAACCACAAATGTGTGCCCATAATCTTTCGATGGCTTTCCAGAAGAGTGACCAAAGAAACTATGGCATTAATTCTTCGATGGCTTTGGCTTTTCAAAACCGAAAGTCTCAGATTATGCCTTTAGGCTCATAAAATATTTAGACATAAATCATTTACTTGTTTCCAGCAGATTTTACACAAGTTTAATCATTGGTTTAGGTCATTTCCTTTATATTGACCTGAGGTAACTTGGATGCTGTTGAACCAGAATCAAAACATCACAAAGTCTTGAGCTCTTACTTTTTAAATTATGATTTCTGCACAGCTTGCATTAAGCTTTTAAAAAATTCCAAAACAAGAATGGACTTTGAATTCAGTTGTGACATCAAGAGTTATGTGAGCCAGAATTTTTCAGTGAGAAACACAATGTGTGTTTCCTGTAAGCAAAAGAAAATAATATTATCTTTCAATTTTATGTAGGTCTTTTAAAAGTACAGACTGCTGTGATAAGATTGAGACCAACAGATGATGAAATTCAAGTTGGAACTCTGGTTGCTGCCCAGAATGAGCCCATCAATTCAGAAGAGGAAGAGAATTATAGAGGCCACAGGCTCTTATAAAGAACACCTTGTTCTGTAGAAATTTCTGTGATGCACTCGATTTGTTTTAATGAGTTCTGTTTATGGCAAAATGCTAAATGCATATTACATAAATTGAAATTTGATACTATTCAAGCCTGTAAGATTTTCAGATAAAATCCCAGATAGGGTGAGAGACAAGATCTGTCCTTAATGCAGTTCAAAGAGATTTCTCAGAAGGAGCTCCAGGATAATTTCCCATGATGCAATGGGCTACTTAATTTGCAGTAAATGGCAAACGCAAACTTCTATGGAGAGTTCATATTTTTCTATTGATATCGATATTTGTTCACTTACTCATTTATTCATTTATTTGTTCCTCTAATAAAATGTACTACATATCTACTGTGTTCATTTGTTTTATAAATTTTATAGAAAATTTACCATATGCCACATATGAACATGAAAATACTTACATCTAAGGCTGTGCCTGCCTTCAATTAGCACTCAAATCATGAGTATTATTAGTAAGACAGTTTTTTAAAGTGAAAAAAGGTAGAGGTCTTAATTAATTTAAAAGTGTTAACCACTATTTATTTAGAGTTTGCTATACATCAGTTACTGAGAAAAATACTTTATATTATTTTTTTTTTAAGATTTATTTATTTATTTGACAGAGAGAGATCACAAGTAGGCAGAGAGGCTGGCAGAGAGAAAGAGGAGGAAGCAGGCTTCCTGCCGAGCAGAGAGCCCGATGCGGGGCTCGATCCCAGGACCCTGAGATCATGACCTGAGCCGAAGGCAGCGGCTTAACCCACTGAGCCACCCAGGCGCCCACTTTATATTATTTTTAATATAATTCCCATACAAACCTACATGGTAAGTTTAACTCCGATTTGTAAATGATAAAACGGGCTTAAAGAGATTGATTACCATCACTCATCACTTAGCAACCACTACCAAACACCCTGCATTCTACCACTTTTGCCAGCTGAAATATATTTTTTAAAGATTTATTTATTTATTTTAGAGAGAGAGAGAGTGTGTGGTGGGGGAAGGGCAGCGGGAAAGGGAAAGAGAATCCTGAGCAGACCCTACCCTGAGCAAGGAGCCTGACATGGCTTGATCCCAGGACCCTGAGATCATAACCTGAGCCTAAAGCAAGAGTTGAAGACTTAAACAACTGTGCCACCCAGGCACCCTGCCAGTTAAAATGCTTTTAGCTTAAAGTAGAAAACTGGTAAAAGTGTCTTAAATCATAAGCAATTAAGTCACAAAGCAAGAAGTTACAGACAAGCAGTTCCAGGAATGGTTAAATTTTCAGGTTAACAATATGAGGGTTCTATCTGTTTCTCCGTGGTTCTTCTAACTTTCAACTCAGGTGCCCTTTAGCGAGAAGATTAGAAGATTTCTCTGAGGAAACTGACCAGCCCAAGATGACAGATATACAGATTTTATCTTGGGGGAGGGGAGTCCTTAACAATTAGTCCACCCATATCACCATAAACAGTAGTCACTCCTAACCCATTCCAAGACTCCCAACAGCTGACTGAAACCAAAGATAGTACTAAACTCTACATATACTGTTTTTTCCTATGTACACCTAAGTATGATAAAGTTTAATCTTTAAACTCGGCACAGTAAGGGATTAACAATAGAAACTCATAATAAAACGGAATGATTTTAACAATAAGCTGTAATAAAAGCTATGTGAATGTGGTTCCTCTTTCTCTCTTTCTTAAAGTATCTTATTGTATTATCACACCATTCTTTTGATGTGAGAAGATAAAATGCCTACGTGATGAGATGAAGTGAGGTCAGTGACATAGACATTGGGACTTTATGTCAGGCCACTACTGACCTTCTGACAAGATATAGGAGAGGCATCTGCATCCAGGCCACAGTTGACTGCAGGTAACTGAAACCGCAGAAAATGAAACTATGAATAAAGAGGAACTACAGTAGTTATTTTTAATTTTGTAGACTTCATGCATACATTCAGAATTCCCATCAACTTTTTGGCTCATTAATCATAAGGAGACAGTTATAGCATACAAGGCATCTGAGAACAGCTCTAATTCAACATGGACAATAGAAATACAAGTGCAAATATTGAATCTATGAGCCCAAAACAATATGTTATTAAAAAGAAATACAAACGAAACCTTGGAAATTAAAAATATAATAATTAGAATGAAGGAAGAGGGAAGCATGAAAAACAATTTCCAGAGAATAGGAACAAAAACAAAGATTAAAAATATGAAAGAAAAGATAATATCATAAGAACAGTCCAGGAGTTCCAACATCAAAATAATAAAAATGCTGGAAAAAGAAAACAACATATATAGAAAAAAGGAACTTATCAATGAAATGATTCAAGAAAATTTCCCCAAAACCAAAAGAAAGTATTTTCTATATTGAAAAGTTTCATCAAAGGTTTAACACCCCAGGTGAAAATAAAGGAAAGCTTTTTTCTCTCATCTCAAAGTTATGGAAGTACCTTATACAGAAACATAAGGCTGAATCTTTAGTCCCTACAAATTTGCTGTGTGACTTCTCTATATTCAGGTAGTTTGTTTTCCATGCTTCTAAATGAGCACATAGCTATATGCTGGGAAATATCCCAACATGCCTAAGCTATTGGCATAGAGTTGACACTTAAACAAATTGAACAAAAGATAACATCTCCAAGAACCCCATCTTCTAGGCCTAATGGAAAGATATGAACAGAGCCACTGAAGCACAATTATATTCTTTACAACCACATCATTAGCCTAGACAACAAAATGTGGCATAAATAGCAACATCAAGATTCTTGCTTGTCTGGGTACTCTATTTGTCTGCTAGGGTCTCTGACATCAGGATCATAATAATCCAGCTCTAGAGATTACCTGGCTATGATCTTCAAGTCTAGTTTATGGTCTCTTTTGAAATACTGATTCTGTCCTTTCAGGACACTTTGCTAACATGGAGGCTCACAATACTACATCCTGACATGGAGTTTGAGATTCTTCCAGATTATATATTTTAGCTCCAACTCTAGCATGTGGATGAATTTGCCCCCATAGAAAGAAGTAAAAACAAGAATCATGAATCAGCCTGTATGACTGTAAGATGTTACCACACAAATAGGGAATTGAATTTGATAAGTAGGAAGACCTAGCTTAGTAGCTTGAATAGCAGCTCCCCTAAAAAATACCCACTTGGAACATCAGAATGGGATCTAATTTGGAATAAGGGTCTTTGTGGAATTAAGAGTCTCAAGATGAAATCATCCTAGATTTAGAGTGAGTGCCCTTATAAGAGAAAGGAGAAAGAGATTTGACAACAGACACAGGGGAGAAGACAGAGGCAGACACTGGAGTAATGCAGCTAAAAGCCAAGGAAAGCGAAGGAATCCAGCCACCACTAGGAGCTAGGAGAAAGGCATGGATCAGATGCTCCCTGAGGACCTCCAAAAAGAACCAATCTTACCAACACCTTGATTTTGGACTTCTAGCCTCCAAAATTGTGAGAGAACAAGTTTCTGTTTTTTTAAGCCACCACATTTATGATAGTTTGTTATGGCAACCAACCCTAGGAAAATAATACACCCTCTCAGAGCTATTCTAAACCTGCTCTGGCTAGAAAGGAAGTGAAAATTCCTCAAATATCACCTGCTTTGCCAATTTCATGATGCAAGCAAGAGTTAATATCTCAAAGGCCCTAATTACACAATAGAGACAAGATCACTTTTAAACTTCAAAGTACAGTCATACACAACTTATTAATTTCCACAGTACACTTGGGTCAAATGGGTAAGTGTCATTAACTGCCCTTCAGAGTGTAGCAAATAAGCCCCTTGCCTAATGTCATCAAAGGAATTCTTTACAGAGTGGCTTCAAGACAGACTCCACTTAAAGTAAATATGACAGGAAGGTAAAGCACTCATGGTCAGGAGTGGTACAAAAGGAATTGGAAAGCAGAAGGTTTGCTATACAAACATTCTAGAAGGCTTTATTTTCTATATATAAATATATATATATGTATAATGTTTATGTAACATATATAGTGTGTGTGTATATATATATGTTACATAAACATTATACATACACACACATATATATATATATATACACACACACACACACTATATAAAATTCATGCTAGAATTTTCCTTGAAAGACAAATCTTTAAACCTTGGCTTTTGCTATCATCAACCAATTTTTTTTTAAGATTTTATTTATTTATTTGTCAGAAAGAGAGAGGGAGAAAGCACACAAGCAGGCAGAGAGGCAGGTGGAGGCAGAGAGAGAGAGGCAGGCTTCCCGCTGAGCAAGGAGCCCAGGACCCTGGGATCATGACCTGAGCCGAAGGCAGCGGCTTAACCCACTGAGCCACCCAGGCTCCCAATCATCAACCACTTTCTTGTCACCTGTTGTGAAACAAAAGTTTCCCTGAGAAATTTTATTGACCTGACAGACTTGCACAGGGGTATCTATCCCACACAGTCTTAGAGCAGGTATGTCTCAAGCCATAATTTATAGGAAAGACTTTGGTACCAAAACTGCGAACAAAACTCTAACATCTAGATCAAGGACATGATAGATGTGTTCTACCCTGCCATAATCAGACCATATTTAGAAAGTCTACATTGTTTTCAACATTAAAAATTAAGGATTTCTTAACATAAAAAGATCCTATCTGGGAGGAGTGAAGGAATCAAGGCTTTCAAAAGCAGGAATTCTTGAATACTGGGTGTGGGGGAGTAATAAATCTGGAGAAGGGAAGACTCCAATCCATGAGATAGCTATCACCAAATACTTAAAAAGATGTAATGTGAAAGGGGATTTCACTTGATAGGTAGAAATCACATTACAGCTTCTTATTAAGAAAAACTTTGGAAGGGCGGCACAGTTGGTTAAGCTTCTGACTCTTGGTTTTGGCTCAGGTCATGATTTCAGGGTTGCTGTTGAAGCATAGTGAACTTGTTCGTCTAAGGCTCCTCGGTATTCAGAGGAAGGAGTAGGAAGGAAAATAACCTAAAACCCATGCTTCAAAATAGCTTTTAGGTTGAAAAAATACTACTAGTAGGGAGCAGCTGATAAGACAAATGATGTTATTTTTTTTAATCTTCAAATCAGCACCAATAGAAGGACTCAAGTATGATGAAGAGAATGCTTTTTTATTTTAATTGCTAAATTTTATCACAAAGTCATCACAAATTCAGTAGTAAAAGATTGGGGTGTAGAAAAAAGAAAATGGAAGAGGGAAAAATACCAACATATCAACCAATGCAAACCAAAACAGAGCTTTAGTTATACAACGATTTCTGCATAGTTTTTAAAGCTAGGATTATCATGGGCACCTCTTTATACACTATTTCTTTGAAGAAAGAAAGCTACCATGGGTATTTCATCATTAATGTTCTATCATGTGCTTGATCTTTTTTTAATTTAACTTGTCATGTTTAAAAGGCTATTTTCTTTAACAGTTTCTACTTCTGACATCTGTTCTTCAGACACATCAGGGGTGCAAATATTAAACTGCAATTGTAAATAGCATGTTATCTTCTCAAACCAAATCAGCCTCAATTTAAAATATACAGAAGTTTTAAAATATAACAGAAATTTTACATAACTTTAATATATTTTAAATTGAGGCTGAGAACAAAGAGACACACATAGATACAATGTATATGTGGAGACTTCACCAAAGGGATCAAAGTCAAACATAGGCTGATGGTCATTGTTATCAATGGTAATGGAAAAGACACCTGAAAAAAAAGGCAAAATTCAAACAATAAGGTATCAAAACCCATATAATGTATCTGCATACTTATACAAACAAAAATAAGATAAAAACTAGTGATAGAAAATGGGTTAAATTATCTGAGTGTAGATAAATCTGGCTTGGTAGAATGTTGAAGACTTTCATTTTCAGGGTATTATTGGTTGAAGGATTTAACATCTAGTGTTTTGACTGTTCATGAGTAGAAATAGTCATGATCATTTGGTAGTAAGAGAACCATCTTCTGATCTCGATGGAATGAATTCCTTAAGATGGAGTTCCTAGAGCTCCAAGAAAGTTATAATTTTCCTGGGGAAATATCTAGGCCGTAGGAAATTCATGTCAAAAACACAGAACATCTTCAAACCCTCTGTTATTCAGGCAGATATTGACAGGTAAATATTATAACTTTATAGGCTCAGTCTATGTAAAAAAATTTAAAAAAAAAAAACTTTCGCCAAGGCAATTCTCCCTATTTTGGGTGGATTTTTGCTTTTGTTTTTGTTTTAGCCAAAAAACTTGAAGCCCTGTTCTTACCTGCTCTGCCCTAGGATTGATAAGTGTCCTGCACCAAATACTACCCAACCTAGGGAGAAATTTCAATAGGCAGTCACTTTTGATACATCTTTAATAAATAGATTTGAGTCTATACCCCCCAATATAGCTATATTCATATTTATGATGCCCTTTGATTAGAAGGTCATTCCCTTGGGAACTTATTTATTAAGAATTTCCTCTTGGGGCACCTGGCTGGCTCAGTCAGTAGAGCATGAGACCCTCGGTCTTGGGGTTATAAGTTCAAGCCCCATGTTGGGTGTAGAGCTTATATTAAAAAGAATAATAATAATAATCCCCTCTTAATTTGTAAACACCTCTGAGAAAGATAATTTGTCATCTCACAGCTCAATATCAATGATCAAATTACTGAGGGAAAAGAGAAGAGCATTCATATGGGATTTGCAACAAACATTAACTACTTTTACCTATGGTTGCCCTTGCCATTCTTTTTGATGCAAATGTGTATCAAATAATTATATAAATCATAGTAACTATCAATGTGAGACTCTGGATTGTTTGCACGTTTTAGCTTGTTTAATACATTCCGCATTCCTAGGACATAAGCATTATTTATTACCATTTTAGATCTGAAGAAACTGAAGATCAGAGGAAAAATAACAAGATGATTCCTCCTTCCCCATGTATTTTCTGAACACTTTCTGGAGGTCACCACACGGCAATAATCATACTATGATTTTTGGTTCACCTAACTGTCCAAATAGATTATACCCTGCCTAAAGCCAGGAGCCACATCTTATTCCTTTCTGCATCCAGAATACCTAATAAGATACTTAAAATGTAATTGCTTCTCAATAACTGATACTCAAACATTCAAAGTTAGGGGATGGCTGGATGGAAGAAGTAGAAGGGGGGACTAGAAAGGAAAGATGGTTTTAAGTCAACCAACGTTGGTGGGTGCTTTTTTCCCGTATGTTCTTTTTTTTTTTTTTTTTTTTAAGATTTTATTTACTTATTTGAGAGAGAGAGAGAAAGAGAACAAGCAGGGGAAGAGGCAGAGGGGGAGAGAGAGAGAGAGAGAATCCAACCAGACACCCGGCTGAGTGTTCTTTCTTCAATTTCTTATATTATGTATTTCTTATGTTTGTTTGTAGTGGCTAAAAGACATACTCTAAAGAAACTGCCTAGATTTCAGTCTTGGCTCTACTTCATGCTATGTGCAATTGGGCAAGTAACAACTTTTCTAAACCAGTTTCCTCATCTATAAAACGGGGATAAGAGAAGTATCCACTTTTTGTGTTACAGAGAGCAGTAAATGTGATAATGCAAGGAAAGCTTTTAACGTGATGCCTAGTCCACCAGGACTATTCTGATCATGAGAGGATCAAGGTCACCTTTCTCCAATAATATCCTGATGTTGCCAAGTTTTTGCTTATTTCCTTTTCTGTAATTAAAGGGCTCTCCTGTAAAGAAAACAAAAAAATTAAAACAAACAAAACAAAACCAAGAAAGCAAATCTCCTCATAGAGACTGAAAGTAAATTTAAAGTAAGTAAAGTAGAAAGGATGGAATTTGTTGATGAACAAATTCAGCTGATGTTTCAGGACAGGAAATGCTATCACTTGTGACCACACAGCAGTACTTACCTCTTGTATTTCCCGCCTGTAGGAACTCCTGGGACTGTGGGATCATGACCTGAACCAAGGCAAACGCTCAACCAACTGAACCACCCCAGCCCCCACTCTCATTATTTTCTTAAATTCCTAATGCAATAAAAGATGGATATTTGAATCCAAGAAAATTATTTCGGAATCTAACCATGGTCTAAGGATTATATGCTTAGAAGAGTAAGCATTAAAAACCAAATCACGGCACCTGGGTGGCTCAGTGGGTTAAAGCCTCTGCCTTCGGCTCAGGTCATGATCCCAGGATCCTGGGATCGAGTCCAGCATCAGGCTCTCTGCTCAGCAGGGAGCCTGCTTCCCCCTCTCTCTCTGCCTGCCTCTCTGCCTACTTGTCATCTCTGTCTGTCAAAAAAAAATAAATAAAATCTTAAAAAAAAAAAAACCTAATCACAAGCATTATGGTCAAAATACTTCATGGGTCTTCTACACATATGGAACAATTGCACCACCCAAAAATTTGCTGCAACTGTTAGGACACACCAGATGAGATAATCATAGTTTTTAACAACCAATATGACCAGAGAACTGGCAGTCATAATAGATGCCAGATTCAATGAACCATAACGTCAGGATCAGCTGATCAGCAGTCCCGACCACACCCATAATAAATTTTATTAATTTATTCTTTACATAATCAAAATAGTTAGCAAATCACTACTTGCTCTGATGCAATTTAGCATTTGGTTTGTTCCACAGATGCTCAGAATCTTGATCATTTCTAGTTTACGGTTCCCTAAGCGCACTAGACCATGTGAATCAACACTGATACCACACATATGGCAGCTTCTTGCTCCGCCAGTAACACAAGAATGGAGGCAAAGTGTGTTAGGACTCTTATATTAAACCTCTCTTAGATTTACCTCCAGTGCCTCAAAGACTTACCAAAACAGTAATAGCTACTCAAAAGAGATTAGTCCTAATGGTACTGGATGTTGGTTTATCTCAGAAGTTTATTTCATATGTCCAATATGTCCAGGGCCCCTTTGCCACCATAAATTTTAGAGTCATTTATAAGAAACAACATTATATTACATATTAATACTATTAATTATAACCATCAATTGACCATTAACAACTACTCTTTTAACTGCTAATAGCCCACATTTCCAGTTTATCATTCTTTATGTCATATAGAACATTTAGAAAATCAACATGGTAAAAGTTTTAATAGACCAAGCATTGGTTACACAGTATCACTCTGGTGAGGAAAGATCATGAAAGGAATACAAATATTTTGAACCTAGTCTGCATCATATGTCAACATTATATATATGTATTTTTTCCGTATCACCAGAAATATGGTTTTCCATATTATCATGCTTAACTATAAAACTCTTCCCTAAGCCAAATCATACTCTTTGGCCCCTTTGTTATTTTTGAAAATTATAAGTTGATTCTGTATATGAAATAATGAAGAACAAACAGCAGTCTGACTGGTGAAGGGATACTGATGACCCAAATGGTCTTTACTATTATTTATTGCTTCAGTCACTTGTTTACAAACCTGAAGAGAGGGGCGCCTGGGTGGCTCAGTGGGTTAAGCCGCTGCCTTCGGCTCAGGTCATGATCTCAAGGTCCTGGGATCGAGTCCCACATCGGGCTCTTTGCTCAGCAGGAAGCCTGCTTCCTCCTCTCTCTCTCTCTCTGCCTGCCTTTCTGCCTACTTGTGATCTCTCTCTGTCAAATAAATAAATAAAATCTTTAAAAAAAAAAAAAAAACCTGAAGAGAGAATATCTCTGGGTGTCAGTATAGTCAGGTAGGAAATACTAACTAGTAGAAAAATAATAGTCACCAGAAGTAATGCAGTTAATATGCATCTTGGAATTATCTCTCTGGGTTCTTCAGCTCCCCTATAACACATAAAAGAGCAAAATCACAATGAGTAAAATTCTGTCTTGAGTTTATCTTTAAAACTGATTTATGCATTAATTATTGGGCTGGATTCCTCCAATGCACCCAGGCCACCACCACACTTACTAAAACACATACACACAAACATATTAGTGAACTACTACACAACTATTGCCTTTCTAAGTTCGGTGATAAGTGCAGAAAAGGGGGGAAATTTTCTTCATTTTCCTTAGAGATGGTAACATTTCTGAAGAAAGTCACAAGAATGAAAATCAAAACTGATCCTATAGAACCCTGTATGGTTTGGGGCCTACCTGTGTCTTTAGCCTCAGCTGTTTGGTAGAAAGCATTTAGTCTGGGAAGTAGAATTATGATAGTGAGCAAAAACGAACAGGAAGCTTAACCTCAAGAAGACAGATGCAAGGATTAAATGATCACATAAATAAAAGTGATAATAGTGACTGTGGTAAATATCCCTATGGTAAATATGTGGTAAATATTAAAAGATATAAAGGTCTTTGAGAATATATTACATTATAATTTGATGATCTATCTGTGTCATAGGCCCACGGGCTTTTCTTCAATTTCTCAAAAGTGTCATGGCCCCTGTACCCATTCTCTCATGTGGAATGTTCTTTGCTTTCCTAGTTGCTGAGCTGACACTTACTGTTCCTTCAGATCTCAACAACATAGTACCTTCTCCTGGGAGCATAAAAGAGAAAGCTCCCCTTGGCTAGCAAAAACCATCATAGCATACATTTTCATAGCATATATGAAAAGAGTAAAAGAATCAGTCATAAATTCTCTTCTCCTGTAGGCTCTTTGCCTTCCCTTAATGTCACTATTAAGTGCAAAAAAGAAAAGAGGTCATGATTTAGCATCATAGGTAATGGATTTTCTAAGATAGTCTTATTCTTAAATATTGTCCCATTGGTCACTCCATTTTCCCCAATTCTGCTATTCTGTAAAAATTATCCCTGACATAAAGAACTGAACATTATAATCATGTGTATATAATGTGACCCTGTGCCCTGGCTACTGGTAATAGAACTGTGTAGACCTCTGACTCACTGAAAGCCAATCACTGCCAGTATACAAGAAGATTCCTCTTAAGAATTTGAACCAAATGTCAATGATAGTGAGCAAAAACACCGAGAGAGAGGAAAAAAGCAACATAACATAGCAGAAAAGAAAGATGGCTGATAAATCTACTTTTTAAGTCATAGAGCTTCCCTAACTCCTGTTGCTCCTGAAGATTAGTTGCTCAGGTGTTCCTTGAAATACAACATTATTCTTCCAACAAGTTCTTTTATGGTTTAAGCCAATGTGTGTGGGTTTCTGTTATATAAAGACCAATCCTCCTGATAATAAATATCTGTAATTTGACATATGTCAAATCTGTCTTATCTGCATCTGCCCACGGGTAGAATGCACTACCCATGGTGTACACTAATATGAGCTGATTGAGCACTTAAAGAGTAAGAAATTTCAGTGTTCTCAGCTAAATTATGTCTGAAGCATTTACTAGTAGGCTTCTAGACAATTTATTGACTATTAGGTTTCAATTTCTTTACCTGTATATGGGGAGAACAGAAAATATGACAATAAAATTCCAATCAAATGTCTAGCACTTAATAAGCTATTAATGACTATGGTTATTAGTCAAAGGTTTTGAACAAGGAAAAGGCAACTTTTAGGATTAACTACACTTTCCTCTGGGCTTTTTACTCTTTCTTATTATGTATTAGATTTACAGAGAGTAAGGAATGTAATATAACATAACATAACATAATTCAAGTTTATAATAGCGAATATCCTTGGTGTTGAACTTAGAAGATAGATGTTCCTACAAGATGCTAAGTCAGCTGCCTACATATCACCATTTTACAGTTAAAAGTGTTACTTGGAACTTCACTGTACTTAAAGTTTATTAAGTAAATTAACAATCCTCGAATACTGAAATCCCTCCTGCTTTTGTTTACTGCCAGCCACTTGTAAAGAGTTCTACAATAGTTTAAAGGTTAGTAAATTTTGTGAATCTATTTTCAGCAGACAAGAATTATCTAGCAGTGAAACATCTCTGGCAATGGAACAAGATGAATAAAACAGAAGCCAGAGACATCTCTTCTAGCCTTATAAGAGAGAGTGACGAAGTAAGATATAGAGAGAGAGAGAGAGAGAGAGAGGGAAAGTCAAGCTAATTACGCTAGCCTCTCAAATTGCAGTGGTACATTTAATCACAAACTGCTTAGAAAAGTAATCTCCTCTCACGGCGTTCTTATCGCAGTACTTCACCGTTTAACTCAATGCAGACTTTCTTCTCCTGTCCAGAGTTCACCAGTGACTGCTTACTTAGTGAAATGTCTTCTACTCAGTCCTCACACTCCTCAACTTCTCAAGCCCTTCACCGGGTTGATTACACCCTCTTTTTTGGAACATAGAGTGATTTTCTTTCATAATTCTCTCAAACTCTTCTGGTTTCTTCATTGCATCTGCTTTCTCCACCTACCCCCTTAAAGTTGCGTTCTCCAGTCTCCAACCCTATGCCATTTTATTCTACTTCTTTCTATATACTTGCCTTAATAATCCTATCTATAAACCAACTCACCAGATGGAAACCATTTTGCAACCACCCAAGGTTACACGCTGTGTCCTGCAGTATTTCTGGTCTCCACGGGCTTCACTCATAGTATTTTACTGCTGGAATTTTTTTGTTTAAGATTGTCTTTATTTATTCAACAAAGAGAGAGAGCACATGGAGGGGGAGCATCAGGCAGAGGGAGAAGCTGTCTTTCTGCCAGCTGAGCAGGGAGCCCGATGCCAAGGCCGGAGCCCAGGACCCTGAAACTTGACCTGAGCAGAAGACAGATGCTTAACCAACTGAGCCACCCTGCTGCTGGAATTTTTTGAGCTCAGTGAAAGTTGCCACCTTTTGATAACACAACAAAGGTGTTCTTACCATCTACTGAATTCTCACTGTAATCACATTGTTCTCTTATTACCACTTACTAAATTCTATCATGCCATTGTTTATAAGCACAGAATTATACTGATTTTAAATCATAATGACCATTTTTTACATGAAGGAGGAAAAAAAAAAAATTCCAAAGGGGTGACGAAACTTGCCGCAGCTCATTAAGTGGCAGAGGTCAGACCAAAATTTAGATATTGCCTTTTCCATTAGACTACTAGCCTCTTTAGGATAAAAAGTATATCTTACTCACCTTAAGGAACTACTACAGGGTTTTTTCAAAAATACCCAATGTTTAAAAAAATATTTGCTGACCAAATTATTTAATACTTAAGGGACACATCAGTGACTCAGGGGGTCTTATGATTAAAAGAAATATGTGCTTAAGACTAGAACGTACTTCATGTTGAAATGTCAAAGAAAAGAACGGTAAAAAGGATGAAGTTGAAAAAAATGAAATAAACAGGGGTACCTGGGTGGCTCAGTGGGTTAAGCCTCTGCCTTCGGCTCAGGTCATGATCTCAGGGTCCTGGGATTGAGTCCTGCATTGGGCTCTCTGCTTGGCGGGGAGCCTGCTTCCTCCTTTCTCTCTCTGCCTGCCTCTCTGCCTACTTGTGATCTCACTCTGTCAAACAAATAAATAAAATCTTTAAAAAAAAAAATATGAAATAAATGAAATAAACAAATAGGGAATCTCCCTGAGGAGGTGAGAGGGAAAGAAGAGGGTTCAAAGGAACAGACTGATCTCAAAAATGAAGAGAGAAATCTTTTCTCTTGACATTGAAGGGAAGAGTGTTAAATCCAGCCTGTGAGCAATTATATTTATGATTCTCTTCTCTTTAAAAGTACTTCGGAGCATAAGTGTGTCACACCCACTCACAACACAAACAAAGTCTGGCATTGGATCACTCCTGAGGAAAATGTCCACAACCCCAGAATTCATCCATTAACAGAAAGGAAACTAGATTAACATGGAGATCCCATAAATGTGGGCCCAGAAAAGAAAGCTGAAAAAAAAGAAGTCATTCAATAAAACAAGCATTTTTGAATGAATGGGCGAAAACATTAAGATTGGGTGATAAGTGCAAGACTGCCATATTCTGACTCAATTTAGAAAGTAAGAAAGAAAAATAAACACTGAATCATCATGTATTTAAAATAAAATTCAAAATATATTTTAAAAAGATGTACATTTCACATTGCATGCAGTAAGTCATGACTTGAGATTTTCTTTCTCAATGAATTGGTAATTACCTGCTATAAATGTAAAACATCCTCTGCCTGAAAATGCAAAATATCTTTGGAAAACAGCGTCTATAAACTGGAAGTCTTCTGGAAAATCAGTATCAAAAGAGTTCTGAAAGCTTTCTACATTCTCTTCCTTCCTTTCATCAGCAGTACCGCTCTGCTTAAGGAAATAAGACCGAGTAGGGCCATTTTCAGCCCTAGGCTGTCTGTCCAAAGCCAAATCACCTCTTTCACACCTCGACAATTCAGAATTCCCACAGTCCACAATATGGCTAGTGCCAGACATTTCTTTGGTAGCTCCAGAGCAGAGCAGCTAGAATAAAAAGGCTCAATGCTATAGTCAGTGAGGAGTAGGGCTGGCACCTAACCCTGGCCCCAGAAACAAAGCTGTCCAGAGATTCAGGAGAGAGATCAAGTTGTCAGAACATCTTTTGAAAAAATATTGAGCTCCTCTGCATGGGAAGGCTATACCCATCCCTGCTGAGCAGAAAGTGGTCATCATGGAAAACAGGGTACAGGCAGCCTAAATACACAAAGAAAACCCCACATTTATGCAAGAGTACTTCAGTGCCCCTTTGGGGGGGGTCACAAAAAGTACTATACCAATGGTATTAATGACTAAAAAGCTTGTGCTCCTGCAATATCCAATCATTCTCTAGAGTTGTATCTTCTTCCCTTTATCCATTGTAATTAAAATATTTAAAAAATATATAAACCATAATTTCTAAATTTTTCTGCCTATATTGCTGAAAAAGGATGTTCATAGATTCTCTGAAATTAAAGTGTTGTCCTTTTTACTCTATATTATTAAATGCAGCCTATTTTCAATCGTTAACAAAATGTATGTGATGCATCCAAGTAAAATAGTGTAAAGTTGATTGGAAGGATTCAGTTTAACTTGTTTCTAATTATTATCAAAATAATACATTCAGGGACACCTGGGTGGCTCAGTTGGTTGGACGACTGCCTTCGGCTCAGGTCATGATCCTGGAGTCCCGGGATGGAGTCCTGCATCGGGCTCCCAGCTCAACGGGGAGTCTGCTTCTCTCTCTGACCTTCTCCTCGCTCATGCTCTCTCTCACTGTCTCTCTCTCAAATAAACAAACAAAATCTTAAAAAATAATAATAATAATACATTCAGATGGAAAAAAGGAATTTCAAAAAACAGGGTATTAGAACAAAGCAGGAGTTTCTTACTCTATTTCACTCTTTCCCAAACACATTCTAGTTCTGTTCTCTGGGGACAAACCATTTATGTATGGTATTAGTTCTTCTTGGTAGTTGCCTCCATAACTCTGAATAATACGAAAAGTCTTTTTTTAATTCACAAATATCTCAACTTTGGAGAGAGTCTATTAACTTCCTCCCATAAACACCGAGGAATCAACTCACTTACTTTCCTCTTACTTAAACTACTTCTTCCTCCCATTTTTTATCATCAAGCTCTTAAGAAACAAAGTATTCACCCTTCATCAGGCTCATGGAAGCCAATTAAAAAGTGGGAGAGTGAAATTCCTTGCAACATTAAGACTGTCCCTTAATGGACCATCATTCTGATAGCCTGGATCACATGCAGAAAGATGTGAACCGGAAGTACAGGAGAAAGCCTGACCCCACAGACAGGGGGAAGGAAGTTTCTGAACATCCGAGCAAGGCCTTGGCCTTAGTAGCTCTTATATACATTGATTTTATCATGCAAAGCTTTGCTCTGAGGATCTCCAAAACCTTATACGCTTGGGACACACCACCAGTCTCAGAAGTAGATTATTTTCAAGTTATCCTTTAAGAATGAATGAAAACAAAATTGCTTCTGTTTTCATTCTGGTTATGGCTATTTCCTGGCAGACTGCATCCAAGAAAACCCACTGAAAATATTGTATAGATCTCAAGAAACATGATCAGGTCCTCTCCCAAAAGAAACCATGCCTCTCATCCCGTCCCAGAAAGCAAAGTCCTGGGAGTGAGGGAAGGAGACCAGAACGCTCACCTTAAGAAGATATAAACAAAGTATGAGAAGGAAACCAGACACAGAGAGACAAGTACTATATGATCTCACTTCTATGAGAAATCTAAAATAGTCAGATTCATAAAATCAAGGACTGGAATGGTGGTTATCAGGGGCTGAGAGGAAAATGAGAAGTTATTACTCAACAGTCATAACATTTAACCTAAATAAAATGGATAAACTCTAGAGATCTGCTGTACCAAAGCATACCTATGTTCAATAATAACGCATGCTAAAAATTTTTTTAAGGGACTAGAGCTCATGTTAATTGTTTTTATCATAATAAAATGTTTTTTAAAAGAGTAAAATATAACTTAACTCATTAAAAAAAAAAAAAAACAAAGTAAGAATAGGAGGCAGAGTTAGCCAATGTCCTGCCCATCCATCTCCCACCTACCTGCTCCTTTCAGGAGAGATAGTGAGGGAATCCATTACTCATGCTCTGAATCTCACAGCAGGAAAATAAGGCCAGAGGAAGAACCATGGCTTCCAAATAAAAGTGTGGTAGCTTTGTGGTGTGTCACTTTGACTAAGCTGAACTACATTTACTCTCAGTTAGAATGGACCATGAGGATGATTCTTGTGTGAGATTTAAAGTACCCAAGTGCAGCAGCAGTTATTTTGATAGTTCATATTGACAAGGAACGCTTCCTTGACCAAACTTTAGTCAAGCCCCACTAAGCCCTCTTCTCAAATAAGCTGCATCCCTGACCTGTTGAACACAGTTTAGGAAGAATGCCCACACCCTTGATATCTAATCAAGTAACTCTTAGTAATTTTCCATCCACTGACCCCCTCACTCTGCCTCGTTGACTTTGCTATATTTGGGGTTAGGCTCAGTTCTAGACTGAAGTCTCTCTTTTCTCTACCTCAGTAGCTCAAATAAAATAGGTTCTGCCATTTTTAACAAGTGTTCTGTGCAATTTTTCTGTTACAACATATATTCTCTTATATATAATAGGCTACCTCTTTTCTGTAGTTATCATGGGTCCAGTGACTTACTTCACTGGTAAGAAGTGGTGACCAAGCCTTCAAGTGCTCCACCTTCACCAAGATCTTCTTCCAGCTTCACCAACTTCAGGTTCAAATAGGTGTTTAGCTCTATGATGAAGGGCCCCAACTTCTGCAATATAGCCCCACCATCAAGGATAATGGTAATGAGAACTGACACAGATTTCAATTCATTCTCATGGGTTCCAGCTTGTTCTTGGTCTTCCCTCCTTTACATCTGACATTCCTTCTGGATGCTTGAACTTTAACTCCTACGAGTGGACTCGAAGACAGTAGCCTTAATAGAGACTAATTAATCGGCTCCTACAACTGGATAATGTCAAATCTCTATAACAAAAAATCCTTGTAATTATAGAGGTATGTAATTAGATAGAGACAGCTATTTAGCTGTGTCTGATACAGACACAGCTGAAGATATAAATAGGTATATATGTAGATGTAGATACAGAAGTAAATGAAGATATGGGTAAATAAACAAAGATATAGATACAGATTTCCTCGTGGTTCTGCAGCTCTGATTGATACCAAAAGCAAAAGACTGTGCCATCTCATGCATCCCTGGAGTCCTGCAGTATTCAGATATGTCTGTGATTCTGAAAATTCAGAATATGAAAAAGAGACTTGACCTGGAGTACCAATCCCCATCTTGGCTTTCTCAAGACTAACAGAAATTCTCCAAACTCAGGGAAAGCACTCTTTAAACAGTATCCCCGGTCTGAGGGGCATGCACTTGAAAATCCTATGTGGTACTAGTACATCAAAAGGGAAAATGTGCAGATCATCCAATATTTGGTTCACTGACATAGCTCCTGCAGAGCCCAGAGGAATATCTTCCACACAGCATATACATAGGCGAGCTTAGCCATTGGACAGAAACTCTAGAAGGCTAAACAAGAAAATGCCATGCCTGTGCCTTCTTACACATAGCTTAAGAAACAGGAGACTGGAAACTGCAGAGGAGACATTTCAAAGAACATCAAACTTTACAGTGACATACCACCCTCAATGTTTTGCAGTGTTATTCCTTTATCTTTATTTTTCTTTTTCTATAATTGATCTGTAAGGGCCTATTTAGCCAGAGCAGCCCCACCCCGGTTGAACTACCATTTTGTTGTAAAACTTAAATTGATCTTGCCCCCGGCCGGGGGGAACTTATTTAAAAGCAAGTCCCTGAAACCAGTCCCACATAACAAAGTCCAAATACAAGGGTGGGTCAGGCCAGGTGTAGGTATTCAATCAGTGGGGACGCATACTCTCTCCTAGCTACCAAGGAGTATAGGCTCCGCCCTTTGGGCACCTTTTGGGCGCCAATTCTGAACTAGGTGATAGGCTGGTTCAAATGTCTCCTAGGGTAAATTGTAATTCAATTGGTCACCTAGCATCACTGTGGAGTTTCCTGTGTGTGTTACAATCTCATTGGCCACCTGTGTGTGGCCAGGTCCAACCACATGGCCTTTGCTCTATAAAAATTAGTCTGGAGGGCTCCTGGGTGGCTCAGTGGGTTAAGCCGCTGCCTTCGGCTCAGGTCATGATCTCAGGGTCCTGGGATCGAGTCCCGCATCGGGCTCTCTGCTCGGCAGGGAGCCTGCTTCCTTCTCTCTCTCTCTCTCTCTCTGCCTGTCTCTCCATCTACTTGTGATTTCTCTCTGTCAAATAAATAAATAAAATATTTAAAAAAAAAAAAAAAATTAGTCTGGAAAGCAGGAAGGGGTTGTCCTCTGTGAGGAGCAGCCCCGACCGGTCTGTCTGACGAAATAAAGCTTTGCTTGACCTTTGCTTTGTATCAGTCTCGCTCCTTTAATCACAGACCCATTATTGGGGTACCCAGTTTTGGGGGGACCTAACAGACCTACTAAGACAAAATCTGTCATGATGGCAGATCGAAAGGTGTTGGTTTAATTGAATGTATATCATTAACTCAGTTGTACAGATATGCAAAAAAAGCCTTAGAGAAGTTCAGGAATGTGTCTAATTCATGTGCCTCTAGTTCTCTTATTCCAGAGTCCATAATCTTAACTCTTTTTTTTGTCTGAATTCTACTTTTTGTTACTCTGACTTAAAAAATAACTTTGAGGGGCGCCTGGGTGGCTCAGTGGTTAAGCCGCTGCCTTCGGCTCGGGTCATGATCTCAGGGTCCTGGGATCGAGTCCCACATCGGGCTCTCTGCTCGGCAGGGAGCCTGCTTCCTCCTCTCTCTCTCTCTCTCTCTCTGCCTGTCTCTCTGCCTACTTGTGATTTCTCCCTGTCAAATAAATAAATAAAATCTTTAAAAAAAAAAAATAACTTTGATAGCCACAATGGCAGATCAAGGAATCCCACTTGTCCGCTCTTTAATAAAACCAGCAAAATGCTAGCAAGTTTGTCAAAATTAACCTTTAGTTTAGAAGGTAATATAAGACTTGTAACAATCTGAGGAGAGTTTATTCAAGAAAAATGTCGGGGGGTGGCTGAGCCTGGGTGGCTCAGTAGGTTAAACAACCAACTCTTGGTTTCAGCTCAGGTCATGTTCAAGGTTGAGATTCTCTCCCTCTCTTTCTGACCCTCCCCTCATCATGCTCGCTTTCTTGCTCTCAGATAAATAAATAAAATCTTTTCAAAAAATAAAAAGGAATAAAAATTAAAATTAAAAAAAAAAAGAAAAATTTCTGCACTTTGTGAGTTTTTTAACTTGGCTTACTCCCATCCGCCTTTTTCCAGCTCCAAAGCAACCTTGAAAACCAGCAGCCCTGCTATCACAGTTGTTGTGCAAACCAGCAGTATGGCTGACACTGAAAAGGGACAAACCAAGAGCACCTTGAAGAGTACCATCTCCAGTGCATTCTTCTCCTGTGAAGATCTCTTATCTTTGTAAAACCCCCATTTGCAGGGCTTTGAGATTACTCAGAGCTTCCTCCGGGAAAATCCCTGTCTGCAGGGCATTTGTCTGAAACAATCAAGGGCAGTTGATTAACACAACAACTACCTAAGGCAGCAATGCCAGTTTAATGAAAAAAATCCCAGCCTAAAATTTAAAAGGCAGATCCAGAGGAAGAAATGTCCAGAGGGCCTTTGAAAAGAGCTCCCATACTTCTGAACATCTAGAAGGCCAGTACTTGTTCAGGCCCATCCCACGCCCAGGAAAGACCTAACACGGCCCAAATCCCTTATCTCTGGCTGACCTTGAGGCAGTGTAAACAGGAAATGAAGCCTAAGGCAAACTAGTGAATTACCTTAGCCTCAATATACACACACAAATCCTTGGCAGATTGGAAGAACTGCTGTTTCCAAGCATTTATGGAAACCTCTGATCATTTGTTAGCTCACTACCGAAGCTGCACAGTAGAAAATTCAGTGGTTGTACACTCCAGGGAATATAGACTGTATCAGGTTCCCAAGGCTATAGTAATAAGTACCAAAATCCAAATGTCTTAAAACAATATAAACTCACTGTCTAGTTGTTCTAGAGGCTTAAAGTCCAAAATCAAGATCTCAGGAGGGCCATATTCTCTCTGACAGCTCTAGGTAAGAATCTTTCCTGCTTGCCTCTACCTTCTGGTGATTTCTGGCAATCCTTAGTATTTCTTGATTTATAGATGCAAGACTCCAGTCACACGCTCTTTTTGCCCTATGTATCTTTTTTTTTTTTTAAGATTTTATTTATTTATTTCACAAGTAAATGGAGAGGCAGGCAGAGAGAGAGAGAAAGAGAGAGGGAAGCAGGCTCCCTGCTGAGCAGAGAGCCCGATAGGGGACTCGATCCCAGGACCCTGAGATCATGACCTGAGCCAAAAGCAGCAGATTAACTCACTGAGCTACCCAGGCGCCCCTGCCCTATCTATCTTCATATTGCCTCTCCTTTGTGCCTGTATTTGTGTTTAAATTTCCCTTTTTAAAAGGATACCAGTCATATTGGATCAGAGTCCACCCTAAAGGCCTCATTTTATCTCAATTACCTCTGTAAGGAACTTATTTTCAAATAAGGTCACATGCTGAGGTACTAGGTGTTGAACTTAAACATGTGTTTTTTGAAGGACACAATTCAATCCATAATATAAGTTTTATAGAATTAGTCCCGGAAAGTGATTAAACACAGACACACACACACACACCAGCCCCAATAATACCAACAAACTATGGGAACGGTGGATCTGATTTTCAGAGGTGCCACATTATATTATCTGACATGTCCAGTTTTGATAAAAATGTAAATGATTCATAAAAGAAGCAAGAAAGAATGGCCATACACAGGAAAATAAGCAGTCAATAGAAAATTTCCCTGAAGAAGCCCGGATGTTGGACATACCAGATAAACATTTTAAATCAGTTTTCTCAAAAACATGTTCAAAGAAATAAAAGAAACTGAATTTTAAAACTGAAAAGAAAGTATAGGGTGCACCTGGGTGGCTCAGTGGGTTAAGCCTCTGCCTTCGACTCAGGCGTTGATATCAGGGTCCTTGGGATCGAGCCCCCCATAGGGCTCTCTGCTCATCAGGGAGTCTGCTTCCCCACCCCTACCTCTCTCTGCCTGCCTCTCAGTCTACTTGTGATCTCTGTCAAATAAATAAAAATTAAAAAAAAAAAAAAAAGAAAAGAAAGAAAGAAAGCCATCTTGGGACACAAAATAAATAAATAAAAATCTTAAAAAAGAAAGTATGGCAATATCTCATCAAATAGAAAAATATGAAGTATTTTTTTAAAAACCAATAGAAATTCTGTAGTTGAAAAGTAAAATAAGCGAAATGAAAAATTCAGTAGAAAGACTCAAAATCCAACTTGAGCTGACAGGAAAAAAAAGAATCAGTGCACTTGAAAATAGATCAGCAGGGTTATACAGCCTAAGGAGAAAAAAAACAATTTAAAAAATGAACAAAGCCTCAAAGACCTGTATGATACCAGTAAACACACAAACATATACATATAATGGAAATACTAGAAAGAATGAGGAGAAATGGGAAGAAAACATATTTAAAGAAATAAGGCCGAAAACTTCCCAAAGTTGAAGAAAAATAGATGAACCCCAAGTAGAATAAACAGAGGTTCACACCTAAGCACATCATAGTCAAACTGTAGGAGGACATAGACAAAGAAAGAATTTTGAAAGTATTAAGAGAAAAAAACAACTTATCATGAATAAGAAATTCTCAATGAGATTAATGCTAACTTCTCATCAGAAATGGAGTACAGAGGCAGTGGGATGAGATATTTAAAGCACTGGGGGTGTTTGAGAGGAGGACCACTAACCAAGAATTCTACATCTAGCAAAACTATTTTGCAGAACTGTGGGAAAAATTAAGATATTCCACTGTAAACAAAAGCTAAAGGAATTCACAACCATCACTTCTGTCCTAATGGAAGGCTTTCAATCTAAAATGAAAAGACACTAGAGGGTATCTGAAATCCACATGAAGAAATGGAGTATCAATAAAGTAACTACATAGATAAACACAAAACACAGAACAAATGAAATTTTGCAGCTTCTTTTTCTCCTGTCTAATTTAGAAGACAACTATATAAAACAATTAATATAAACCTGTATTGATGGTCTTATAATGTACAAAGACGTAATTTGTATCACAATACTATCACAGAAGAGAAGGAAGGGGATACAGTTGTATTAAAGCTACTACTGAAATTAAGCTAATATTAATCTAAGCTAGATTCTTATTTATTTATTAGATTTTTTTTTTTTTAGATTTTATTTATTTATCAGAGAGAGAGAGGGAGAGAGAGCGAGCACAGGCAGACAGACTGGCAGGCAGAGGCAGAGGGAGAAGCAGGCTCCCTGCTGAGCAAGGAGCCTGATGTGGGACTCGATCCCAGGACGCTGGGATCATGACCTGAGCCGAAGACAGCTGCTTAACCAACTGAGCCACCCAGGCGTCCCGCTAGATTCTTTTTTAAAGAAAGATTTTATTTATTTGAGAGAGAGAAAGAGAGAGCACAAGCTGGGGGAGAGAAAGAAGTAGGCTCCCCACTGAGCAGGGAGCCTGATGTGGGGCTCAATCTCAGGACCCTGGGTTCAAGACCTGAGCCAAAGGCAGATGCTTAACCAACTGAGCCACCCAGGAGCTGCAAGCTAGATCACTTTAAATTAGGATGCTAGTTATCAGACTCAGGGCAACCACTAAAAAACAGCTTTAAGAAAAGAGTAAAGAGGTAAAATGTGACCCTGGTGGCTGAGCAAGAATAGTGGGGGAAGGTGACCTTGCAGTTTCCTCTGTCCTCATCCCTTGAGACCAGCTTGAGCTCCATCTCCTCTAATGGTCCAGTGAACAGAGAGGCTAGGCCAGGGAGCCCAGGAAAGCAGTAATGGAGCAGAGAACATGGAAGAGATTGTAGGGCACTGCATATTCAGCTCCTGGGCATCTCCATGTCCCAGCCCACCACAGATCCTCCAAGCACACAGCTCTGGCTCTTTCCCAGCTCCGGGGACCTCAGCATTGACCCAGAGGGTGGTGGTAACCCAGATGTGCTACAACTGCAAGTGCATGGTGAAATATTTTAAAATACAAAAAGGAATTTAAATGGTACACTGGAAAGTATTTAATACAATAGAAAGAAGTGATGGAGGAGCAGAGGGATAAAAAAGAAGTACAGAAAACAAAGAGCAAAATGGCAGGTATAAATTCTACCTTATCAGTAGTACATTAAATGTAAATAATTGAATGTTCTTATCCAAATTACAGAAACTGGTAGAATGGATTAACAAAAAAAAAGATCCATAATCCAATTATATGCAGTCTATAAAAGGGCCCTTAAATTTAAAAATTAAAAAAATAGGTTAAAAGTAAAAAGATAGAAAAAAATACATGTGATACAAATAGTACCCAAAAAGGAGCTGGAGAGGCTATACTAAAAAAGACAAAAAGACTTTAAGAAAAACTTGCTCCTTGATAGGAGAAACATTTTATGATGATGAAAGGATCTACTTAGCAGAGAGTAACAAATAATTATAAGCTATAAACACCTAACAATCAAGTCCCAAATATATGAAACTAAAATTGAAAGGATTGGAGATAGAAACAGAAATTCAACAATAATTGTGGATCTCAATACTCTGCTTTCAAATTTGATAGAAAAACTACAAAGAAAATCAGCAAGAATATATACAGCTTAAAAAATATCATGAAACCATTTGACCTAACACCTATTAACAGCAGAATTCTTTTCAAGCACACTTGGAACATTCTCCAGGACAGAGCATACATACGTTAAGCCATGAAATAAGTTAATTAATTAATTAGTTAAGTAGTTAAAAAGGATTTAAATCATACAAGTGGAGTTAAGTTAGAAATCAAAGACAGAAAGAAGCTACAGTAATCATGACTGTGTGGTATTGGCAAAAGAATAGACAAATAGATCAAAGAAGCAGAAGAGAGTCCAGAAATAGAGACATACAAATATAATTAACTGATATTTGACAAAGAAACAAAAGCAATTCAATAGAGAAAATAGAATCTTTTCAACAAATAAGGTTGAAACAACTAGATATCCAAATGCAAAAAAAAAAGGAATCCAGAGACTGTACACCTTTCACAACAATTAACTTAAGGAGAAAATATTTGCAAAACACATGTCCAATAAGGAACTTGTATCTAAAATATACAAAGGACTCTTTAAAACACTCCCCACCAAGAAAACAAACAACCCATTTGGAAAATGAGAAAAGAACTGATTAGAAATCTTATCAGGTAAGATATACAGATGGCAAATAAGCATATGAAAAGATGCTCCACATCATATGTAATTTGGGAATTGCAAATTAAAACAACACTACATACCTCTTAGAAAATCCAGAGCACTGGCAATAGCAAATGCTGGTGAGGATATGGAGCAACAGGAACTCTCATTCACTGCTGGTGAGAATGCAAAAAAATGGTACAGTCCCCTTGGAAGACAGTTTGACAGCTTGACAGCTTCTTAAAAAACTAAATGTTGGCCTACCATATATGATCCAATAATTGAATTCCAATACCAATTGAATTGGTATTTACCTAAATGAGTTGAACTCTTACCTCCACATAAAACCTATACACAAATCTTTACTCATAACTTACTATAACTTGGGGTGCTTGGGTGGCTCAGTGGGTTAAAGCCTCTGCATTCGGCTCAGGTCATGATCTCAGGGTCCTGGGATTGAGCCCCGCATTGGGCTCTCTGCTCAGCGGGGAGCCTGCTTCCTCCGCTCTCTCTCTTTCTCTCTCTCACTGCCTACCTCTCTGACTACTTGTGATCTCTGTCTGTCAAACAAATAAATAAAATCTTTTTTTATTTAAAGATTTTATTTATTTGTTTGACAGAGATCACAAGTAGGCAGAGAGGCAGGCAGAGAGAGAGAGGAGGAAGCAGGCTCCCTGCTGAGCAGAGAGCCCGATGCAGGACTCGATCCCAGGACTCTGAGATCATGACCTGAGCCGAAGGCAGCGGCTCAACCCACTGAGCCACCCAGGCGCCCAATAAATAAAATCTTTAAAAAAAAAAAAATAACTTACTATAAACTTGGGAGCAACCAATAATCCTTCAATACGTGGAAGAATAAGGAAACTGTAGAATATTAATACAATGGAATATTATCTAGTGATTAAATGGAATAAGACATGGGGAAGCCTTAAGTGAATACTACTAAGTGAAAGAAGCCAATCTAAAAAGACTACAACTACAACCTGAAAAGGCTACACTCCACATGATTCCAACTTTATGACTACTGAGAACTGAACTAAGCTACTCCACAGTATGCTGCCTTGGCATCTATTTTTATTTGGCCAAGGGGCCTTCAGGTGCTTTAAACTGACATTAACCCCTCATGGAAGCACATGCCTCAGAAAAATGTAAGTTCCTGATTGGGCTTCTCCAATACCCCTTGTGGTGAAGTCTTCACTGCCTGTCAGGGCCTTCCCCTTGTGTAACCTGAGATGAAAGACCATGTATCCTATCAAAACACTGCTGTTTTGGTGTGAGTTGACCAATCTGACTAGAACCTGGGAACCCCAAAGTACTCCATCTCTGGACCTTAATATAAGCATGTGCCCCAGATTGTTACTCTCTGCCTACACTCTGCCTTGACCACTCCATGTGGCCTCTCAAGGTATGCTGTGTACTTCCTCCATGACCTATGAGTAATGCACTTCTCTATTTGAATTCCCTTGTGGTTTTTGTTGAACCAGGGCTCACCATTTGACCCTCTGGGACTGTACTTAACAAATGTTAATTTTACAAAGTCACAGCAAACATCCTGGAAAAGGCAAAATTACTGAGACAGTAAAAAGAAAAGTGTCTTCTAGGAATTTGGAAGGAGAAGGTTGTAGCATGGGATAATTTAGAGAAGTAAACCTACTTGCATGACCATGTAATGATAGTTCTATTTGTAAAAACCCTTAAGATACTTGAAACTAATGTAACATTGTATGGCAACTATACTTCAATTGAAAAAACAAACAAGATGAAAAACACAAAGTGAACCCTAATATAAATTATGGACCTCAGTTAATAATAATGTATCAATATTGGCTCATCAAGTGTAACAAAAGTATCACACTAATACAAGATGTTAATAATCAGGGAAACTTTGTAGGAAGGGTGGGGAGGTGACAGGTAGAGGAGGTATGTGGGAACTGTACTTTGTGTTCAATTTCTATAAACCTAAATCTGCTCTAAAAAATAAATTATTAGTTAAAACTAAAGTATGGCAAAATTGCTGGGTAGAAGATCAATATACAAAAATCAATTGTAATTCTACATATGAACAGAATTAAGAATATCATTTCATTCACAACAGCACTAAAAAGAATAAAATATTCAAGAATAAATTTTATAAGAGCACAAAACATACACTGAATTCTATAAAACTTCTCTGAAGTAAATTAAAGAAGATCTAAATAAATAAAAGAGACGCATTTTGTGTTTATGAATTAGAAGAGCCAATATTGTTAAAATGGCAATTCTCTTCCAAATTAATCTATAGGTTCAACAAAATCCTTATCAAAATTCTGTCTCCCAAATTGATCTATATAGGTTCAACTAAATCCCTATCAAAATTCTGTAATGTGGGATGCCTGGGTGGCTCAGTTGGTTAAGCAGCTGCCTTCGGCTCAGGTCATGATCCCAGCATCCTGGGATTGAGTCCCACGTCGGGCTCCTTGCTCCGCAGGGAACCTGCTTCTCCCTCTGACTCTGCCTGCCACTCTGCCTGTGCTCGCTCTTGCTCTCGCTCTCTCTCGGACAAATAAATAAATAAAATCTTTAAAACAAAACAAAACAAAACAAAATTCTGTAATGTGATAGAGATGCTATTAATCACTATAATGGCAATCATTACAATATATAAATGTATCCAATTAACACGTTGCACATCTTAAATTTACCCAATGTAGTATGTCAAATACATATTAATAAAAAAACTGCTGGTGGGCTTTTTTTTTTTTTTCCCAGCAATTGCCAAACAGGGGCTGACTCAATTGGTTAAGTTTTCCACTCTTGGTTTCAACTTAAGTCATGATCTCATGGGTCATGGGATCAAGCCCCCATGAGCTCTGCACTCAGCTGGGCATCTGCTCGAGATTCTCTCTCTCCTCTGCCTCCTGAATCAATCAATAAATAAATATTTAAAAAAAAAAAAAAAGGAAAGAAAGAAAGAAATTGACAAATCCTAAAATTTGTATGAAAATGCAAAACATCTAAGATAAATAAAGTAATTTTGAAAAATAAGGACAAGTTTGGAGGACCTCAACTTCCTAATTTCAAAACTTGTTATTAAAGATACAATAGTCAAGATAGTATGGTACAGTATATAGACATGTAATTAGACAAATTATAATAACATAACTGAGAGCCCAGCTTTCTATTTTAGTTAACTGTTTTTTGTGGGTTTTTTTTTTTACAAAGATGCCAGAGTAATTCATTGAAAAGAAATGATAGTCTGTTTAGCAAAAAGTGTTGGGACCATTAGATACCCCATACAAAAAGACTGACTTAGACGTTCATCTCAGACCATACACAAAAATTAACTCAAAATAGGCCATATATTCGAATGTAGGAGTTAAAATAATAAAACATTTAGAAGAAAATCTTCAAGACGTTGTGTTAGACAAAGACCAAAAGTGTGGTTCATAAAAGACAAAATTGTTAAAACTGACCTTACCAAAGATTAAACCTTTTGTACTTCAAAGGTATCATTAACAAAATGAAAAGACAAGGAATAGAAAGCAAACAAATATTTTCAAAACACATACCAAGTAAAGGACTTGGTCCGAGAATTTACAAAGAATGCTTACAACTCAATAATAAGAAGACAGTCTATCAAAACTGGACAGACATGTGGACCGAAATTTATAAAAGAAGATACATGAATGGTTAATGTAAAAATGGCACAAAGATACTCAATAATATTAATTATTAGGGAAATGCAAATTAAAATCACAATAAGATATTATTTCACACCTCCCAGAATGGCTATAATAAGTCAGGCAGGCAGTAACAAGCATTGACAAGGATGTGGATAAACAGGAATCCTCCTACATTACTCATGGAAATGTAAAATAATGTATTCATTTTGGAAAACAGTTTGGTCATTTTTCAAAATGTTAAATGTTAAACTACCATTTTAAAATGTCTATATACCATTTACCATACATTTTAAATGTTAAACTACCATTCTACTCCTACACCTAAGAGAAATGAAAATATATATCTGCACAAGGACTTGCACAAAACTGTTTATAGCAACATTATTTATAATAACCAAAACTTGGAAACAATTTAAGTGTCCATCAACTGGTATGCAGGGAAAAAATGTGGTATATCCATACAATGAAATACTATCCACCAAATGAAGAGGGCAACATACTGGCACATCAGGGATGGCCCTTAAAAAATTACGCTAAATGAAATGCTAAACCAAAAAAAACCCCACTCCATATGACTCTGTTTCTATGAATTGCCTGAAAAAGACAAATTTGAAGAGATATAGAGTAAATTAGTTGTTTTCTGGTGCTAAGGGTGGGAAAAAGAATGAACTGTAAATAAGCATGAAGGATCTTTTTGGAGAAAAGGAACATGTTCGATAACTGTTTTATGGGAATGGTAATGCTACTTGGTAAAATGGCTAAAAACCATGGAGTTATACACTTGAAAGGGATGAATTTATGATATGTAAAACATACCTCAATAAAATAAAAAATTAAAAGTATGGTAACATGATACGTGAAGTATTAGTTGGTAGTTTCTGGTTTCCTATTGATCCTCCCAAACATAACTACATGCAGAAATCGTATGTATTTCTGCAAGTGATTTCAAAGGCAAAGGGGGAAAATGGATGCCAAATTTATTTCTAAGCTTCAAAGACCCTTTCCAGACAGAAAGTATTTAAAGGAGAAAAATGATCTGAACCAGCCTCTAATAGATAAGGAATCTTCTGAACAAAAAGGAGGAGACTTCAGAGGGGAACAAGAGAGTTATAGACACTGCAGCAGATATGCCTCCTGTAAGGTGACCAGCTCAGGACCTTCTGTGTTTTCAACCCAAAAGTCCTGCATCCTGGAAACCCTTTCATTCTTGGGAAAATCTGGAAATTTAGTCACCCTACTTTTAGTTCACACCTTCTGAGTCATATCCTGGGGGATTGGTGCAGGGGTGTTAGTGGGAAACCAAGAATAAAAGAAACTTGTGTCCTGGTTTCTACTTGGGATTTCTGAAAAGTCGGGAGCCACTGCACCCTCAAGGAGATAGGAACGTTGGGGAACGAGACATGGTAATGGGGCTTACTTAGAAGTTAAAGAGACATACACACCATCCCAGGACACCTATGGCAACCGTAGAGTACGAAACGGGGTCTAAAAGTTCCTTTTGGTCTCACATGGGGTGTGGAAGCTAACTTACAGTTTTCTTTGTGAAAGTCCAAAATCAGGATGAAGAGAGGCATATCCAACAGGGTCTATGTTGGCCATCCTCAAAAGAGAGGATAAGAATGGCCTCGAGGAATCACCAGTGCTATGAAGCAGGGTAGATGCCAAGATAAGGGCACATTCTACCTAGGTTGCTGTTTGAGAAAGCATCATACTTAGCTTTTGCCATGAATCCAGTAAAGATCCAGTTTGGGAGTGAACAAATCAAGACCTGGGTGAGATCAGGCCTCTCTCATACCACCCACAGTGGCAGATATATATGCCCCTAAAACTGAAAAATCCACCCAGGGAAAAGTATAGGAAGAAAAGATGGAATTGACAGGGAGGTAAAGCTCCTGAATATAATTAAATTTCAAAATTAAATACTGAAAAATAACAATTTATTTTTACTTCAAAATGACTAAACTAAGACTTCTGCCTCAGGCAAAATAAGAACTTTGAGACAAAAATCAAAGTGAATTATAGACAATAAAGGAATGGACATTTGAGGAGTTTCTAAAGCAAGAACTCTGCCTTCCACTGGGGTTCTCAAACTTTAACTTTCAGAGAATGTGGCAGAACAGTTGGCCTATAATTTGCATGAAGATAAGTGCTGGCAGTCATTGAATCCCTGTGTATCCTTTGCAAATAAATCTAGAAGTGCCAACACCATCACTAGTAATGAAGTACCAGAGAGTGAGATGTACCAGGAAACAGCTCATTGCATGTACAAGAAGATTTAATGAGGAGACCTGGGAACTCATTACATACTCATTTTAATAATTTACAGACTGGGAACAAAGGTTTACTTCTACAAACAGTGATTTTAAAATTAGAGATCTTTCAACAGTCTTGCCCCTGAACTTTGGATTCTGGTTAAATAATGTCTGTTCAGGTTTTTAGATTAATGTGGGCAGAGAAACATTGTTTCAATGCATTATTCTATGTTTTCTTGAATTTAGTGAAAACTGGAAAATGTGTTCTGTTTTGTTTTTCTTATTAGTAATACTGTTTAAGTTACCATTCTCATGCAAGGAAATGGTATAGGCTTGCTTTCAGTATGTTTTACTCAGCATTAAGCATGTTTTCTGATCCTGTTCTGTTTAAAACATTTAAACATACCAAATTATGTTACTTAATCCTATCTTTTTTCTCAGACACTGATGGAGTTACATCATTTAGCCAGTAGGTATAACATTGAAATACACGGTATTTTTGTACACATGAGTGGAAAAATATTGGCAAATAATCCAATGTAATTATCACTTGTGATCTCATATTTTGGCTTGGGCAAAACATCCACGACTGTGATGTAACGGCATGTACTTCAAACAAGGATTGTATTTCTACAGAAATAAAATGGGGGAAAATTATTTGAAACTAAGTATTTTAAAAACGTTTTCACTACTGGCTCTGTTGTGTAACATATTGGCAAAACCCCCCACAAAATGCATAAGGACAAAATATCTGTCTTGAAGCACATAAATACTAAGAATAATATCGATATTCTTTGTGAAAAATATATCACATTGCACTGGTATTCTAAGAAAGATAGAAACATGGATAATGAGAAGACTAAATAAAGAAAAGCACTGAGAAGAAGGAAAGAGGTGGAGAAAATGAAATAGAGAGGAAAGGATGGGGAGGAAAGGAGATCTAATTCATCCTTTTGTTATTAATTAAATTTGTACTATTCAAATCTCAAGAATTCTTTCAAAGTAGAAGTTTTTTTTTTTTTGTTTTTTTTTTTTTAAAGATTTTATTTATTTATTTGACAGAGAGAAATCACAAGTAGATGGAGAGGCAGGCAGAGAGAGAGAGAGGGAGGCAGGCTCCCTGCTGAGCAGAGAGCCCGATGCGGGACTCGATCCCAGGACCCTGAGATCATGACCTGAGCCGAAGGCAGCGGCTTAACCCACTGAGCCACCCAGGCGCCCCTCAAAGTAGAAGTTTTTATATTGATCTATAATGATCTTTAAAGGGAAATGGCTAATATATAAAGACCACCACCTGTATAAAATACATACAGTTTCTCCAGATCACATGAGGTGGTACTTGCAATTAGACTTATAAAGACAAAGATGGTAAATGGAAAGGGGAAACTACGAGATGCACTTTTCAGTTTTGAAATTGGTCTTGAAATTTTTTCATTGCATTGAAAAAAAATGGGACACTGTCCAGTTTGGCTTTAATATCACCATCTTCTAAGTCTTTGGTACAACCATATTTGGTATAATTATATTTTATTGTATGAACTAGGAATACATACACATCAACTTATAGGAAAGCTGAGTGGCTTTTGAAAACAGCCATCTTTTTTCTTGCATCAGAGGAAAACTGAGGTAGACATCAGTTCCATGGCTTACCCCTGTTAAGGTTCCTAACAGTCACAAGATGCCTGCTAGAGCATTGACATAGCACCCGAAACCAGGAAAAGGAGAGTGGCAGTGCTAGCTCTCATGTTTCTTTTATGAGAGAATCAAGGAAATTCTTGAAAATTCTCCAACTCCATGGGTAGGAAAAACTGTTGGGTCATCCTACCAACAGTTGTTAGCAATAGTTTTTTAAGATCTGTTTTTAATTCTTTGTCCTAAGATCCTAATTATGAAGTAAATCGTGTTCAACAGCTCCATAATAAATTATAAGAAATTTATTTCAAAAGAACTAACTACTCAAGGAAGTAGGTTAACCTTTAGGTTTCTACTTTGTATTATACCCAAAATGTCAATCATACCTAGTGTTACAAACCTCTTTCTAGGAGAACTTGTTTTCCTTCAACATCTGTTCTACCAGGAAAATAGCTATTGGCCAAATAAACCGTGTTAAATTCCAACCAACTCACCTGGAAAATTAAATCCAGTCCCATGTTGATTAACAATATTAGAAGATCGAAACCCATGATTTCATAGGAATATACCAAGTTCTACCAGGTGGTAACTTAGAAGTCCCTTTACAGAAAAGAACACTGAAACAGTTTTTTTTTTTTTTTTTTTTTCTGGAGCAAAGTAGCATTATTTTTTTAAGTGGAGAATAGTGCCAAAGTGTGGCTCCCTAAGTATTTTGTATATTTATTTCTATTTTTATGTCATTTCTTTATCTTGTTTTATAGTATTTCTACATGACTAGCATTCTAGAAAATATCTCAAAATTGCAATCATTTTTCTTCTTCTCCACTGGCTTCACATAGAGATGTTGGTCAGAACTGTTCTCAGGGGGAAAGCTCACAAAATAGATTCAGAAACATTGGAAACTATCTTTCCAGGACTAACAAGAAGGGAGAAAAGCCATTGGATCATATTAATGCTTCTTCAGGAAATTTTTAGACAAGACAGGTAAAATGAATTAATGAATAATATTAGAGATTCTCAAGTTGTCTATAGACGAATCTTCAAGCCTCTCTCCATGGTGGTCTCTGTTTCTGGCTAAATATTCTGATGGAGGCAGGACCTGGCCACCAAGGACTTATTCTTTACCTTAGAGGTATTTTGTAGAGAGAGAGGGGTTTTACTGAATTCAGGGAAATCCATGGGCCTCACAGGGCTCTATGCTCACTCCATGTTTGTGATTATATAGATTTTTAAACTATAGCTCATATTTGAAAAAGTCACGCGTTTGCTCTTGCATCCAGAGAGGGCAAAGGCAGAATAGTCTTTGTGGCTCCGTGTCTGTGGCCAGGGAAGGTCACACACATAAACTAGGAAACTATTTTTGATAACTTGGACTTGGAAAGACCAGCTGAGTTCTTTGTAAGCTATTTAAAACCTGCTCTGGATTCTCAGGCAATGCCAGATCTTCTGATTACATGTTTACAAGCCAGTCCTTAAAGATCCGTGTGGCTCTTCACGCCACAGCCAGGACACCTAATGCTATTCACCTTTAAAGTGAAATCCAGATACTATTGGAATAATCTCCATAAATAACTGTGCATACAGATGAGTGCAGTTTTAGAGACCAGCCAATAAGCTCTTTGTCTAGTGTCATCAGGAGGACTCACATTCTGAGTTCAAATCTTACATTTTTCCAACTTAGTCAAAATGCTCAGCATAAACTTGATGTCCCAGAAACAAAGTCTTTGAAGAAATATAAGATACACCTTGGGGAGCATGAGAAGGCAGTGGTTAAGTTCATAGACTCCAGAACCAGACAGGCTAGGACCCTTGGCAGTTTCCTTGCTCTTCTGTGCCTTTGTTTCCCCATTTTATTTTATTTTATTTTATTTTATTTTATTTTATTTTATTTTATTTTATTTTATTTTATTTT
>NC_081559.1:149096958-149103666 GCF_022355385.1 Mustela nigripes
TAAAGAATTTATTTATTTATTTGACAGAGAGAGATCACAAGTGGGCAGAGAGGCAGGCAGAGAGAGAGAGAAGAGGAAGCAGGCTCCTGCCGAGCAGAAAGCTCAATGCGGGACTAGATCCAGGACCTCGAAATCATGACCCAAGCCGAAGGCAGAGGCTTAACCCACTGAGACACCCAGGTGCCTCTTGTTTCCCTATTTTAAGTGGGGCTGATGGTAATAAGCACAGAATAGATTTGTTGTTAGTGCAGAATGAGTTTAGTATCTGTAAAATGGTGAGAACAACTCTCTGGAACATTGTGAGTACATCATAAGTATTAGCCACCATTAGCAGAAAGCAAGAGATCATGTTCTCCAAAATTACTTATTTCCCCCAAATAATTTCAGATACATATTCCCTCTGAAGAAAGAAAATTGGCATTGCTCTTCTGTGATAACAATGATCTTTTTCTTTTATCCTGCTCTAAAATAAAGGTGTCCCTATCAATTGTGAAATAGCAGGTGTGAAGTTTTGTAACTACAAATATTGCAAAAGTCTGCAAATAGCTTTTATTTCTCTACAACTGAAATTAATTTTACTCTCAAGCCCTAATTTGCTTCTTTGGTGGAAAGTTCTTTCTTACAAATTCAAGGTCACTTAATCACTTTCAGTTTAAAACTCAGTCTCTTGGGGCACCTGGGTGGCTCAGTGGGTTAAAGCCTCTGCATTCAGCTCAGGTCATGATCCCAGGGTCCTGGATCAAGCCCTACATGGGGTTCTCTGCTCAGCAGGGAGCTTGCTACCCACCTCCCTCTGCCTGCCTCTCTGCCTGCTTGTGATTTCTCTCTGTCAAATAAATAAATAAATAAATAATCTTTAAAAAAAAAAAAATCAGTCTCTTATGACTCTCAGCTCTCTCTTGCCCTTGTCCCCTATACCCCTGTGTAAATTTTTGTTGTTGTTGTTGTTGTTTTAAGATGTATTTATTTATTTATTTGAGAGAGAGAGAGTGGGGGTAGGGGCAGAGGGAGAGGGTGAGAGAATCTCAAACAGACTTCACACAGAGCCTGATGTGGGGCTCAATCCCATGACCCCGAAGTCATGACGTAAGTTGAAACCCAAGAGTTGGACACTCAACAAACTGTGCCACCCAAGTGCCCCCGCTGTGTAACATTTTTGAGATTTTATAAGTTCCTGAGAGATTTGTCTTGTGCCTGTGGGAGAGGAAGGGTGTTCTAAGCTCTCTCATATGTGACTGCAGTCAGGTAAAGCTTGGGCTACTTGACTTTGGGCTTTGCCTCTACCTCCACTGTCTTCCATATTGTCCTCAGCTGGTGTAACATGGAGGCTCTTGCCTTAGCATGCTAGTCCACCCCTCAGACCCTAACATAGGCTCCATAACCTTAGCACTAAGCTCCTCTCTCGAATCTAATTCCTAACCAAAATGATTTGGGCAGGGGGGTGAACTAGTTCATGCTCTTTTTTACTCAAACATGCCACACCACCATTTCTATCACAGCTGCCTCTTGTTGGTGCTAGATGACATTAGTCATCATTACTGCATAACTTATTACCCCAGCACTGAGTGGTTTAAAACAACAAATACGTATTACCTCTTTTTCTGCCACTCAGAATTCAAGAGCAACTTAGCTGCGTGGTTGTTGGTCAGGGTCTCTAATGAAGCTGCTGTCAAGATGTCAGTAGGGCTGCAATTATCTGGAAGTTTGGCTGGGGCTCATGGAATCACTTCCAAGGTCACTCATGTCACTGTTGGCAGGAGGCCTCAGTCCTCACTGGCTATTGGCCAAAGACCTCGGTTCTTTACCATGTAGGCTTCTCCCTAGAGATTCTGAAGATCCCTCAGGATGTGGCAGCCGGCTCCCCCAGAGCGAGTGATTTGACAGAGAGAAACATGTAAAAGACTAATGCGTTTTACTTATAAAACAATGTTACATGGGACTCAATTGTTTATGAGGCTTCTAAAGCAATTAAGGGAAGTTTGATATCTAGAATGAAAGAGATGATAATCCTGCTCTATGATTATTCTCATTTGTTATTTAAATAGCTGCCAGACATTGTGAATTTGATGCTGTGAGACTGAATCTGCAAAAAGGGGGATAACAACAATAAACTTTAAATTACAAAAATCAAGTTTTGCCATATAATTATGGTACTTGAACAGGAAATTGATATGAGTGTTATTTTAACCCGAGTCACACACAAAATAACATTGTTTCTATAAGGCTTTTCAGATTTTTTTTTTTAATGCACACAGGAAGAAAATAGATATAAATATCCTAATGTATCAGCCTTCTCCCAGGGATAAAATAGAGCAAAAATGTTGATTGGGTATATGGCATTACCCTCATCTTCAAAATAGTATCAGTAGAAACGTTCAGGAAAGCTGAAGAGAGCATTTTATTTTATTGTAATTATTTCCTCTAAATTAAGCATAATTTGCAAATTCAATAGTGAAAATAGAGGAAGAAAGGACCGAATACGAACAACTCTTTTATTTAATGGAACAATCATGCAGATCATTATTAAAGAAATACACATTGTTTAAAATAGTATGAACCTATAATAGACAAAGTATGAATTTAGGCACATTTACATAGTATCTCATTTCAGAAATAATGTATTCTAGTATTTTCACCATTATTGATCTAGCAGACATTTAATCTTTATTGGGAACATGGGCCATCCTCACAAAGCTGTGTTGTTGTTGTTTTATAGCTTCCTGCTCTGGTAGCAATTCATCAGCTACATCTGATAAAGAAGCCTTTGATAGCAATTATAAATCAATGATTTTCATCAAAACAAAATGAAACATAATTGAAAGAATGCTGAAAGTAAATGAAACATATCCTGTAGGGAAAATATTATACACGGATCGTATGGAGGCATGATCATTGGTATTTAAAACAAAACAGATGAACAGTTTAGATATGAAAACCCATTAAAAGGTATCTGCATATTTCTCTGATGATACAGAGAACAACATCTGGGTTAATGACCTAAAGCAACTTAAACTACCTCTGAGATTCTACAATGAAATTGATTAAAAGGAGTTGATTTCAGAGGGCATCTTTGTCCAAATTTTGGTTAAAGGGAAGGAGCATTCGTGAGCCATCAAACCCCATGTGTGTGTCACAATTATGGCCACTTACTTGCTCCCCCAACCCAGCATGTGCTTAAGGAGATTTTGTTCAAGGCAACACAAGTCATCAAATCTCATGCTAGAAAGTGTTTAGGTTGTTAACCTATAACACATCATCCAGCTGTGTGACAGTCTGAATGTAGCAGGTTACTGGTGTGATTTGAGAGGTGTGTGTTGTGGGTGAAGAATAAAAAGAGATGCTTGCACCAACAATTTTCCTCTGGATAGTTCTGAGCTTTCTTTCTTCCCCTCCCCCAAATTCCTCCACTGCTGGTGCTGCTGTTTCAGCCGCTATCTCAACCATATAATTAAGGACTTAGCCTTCTGGTGTTGAATCATTCTGTGTCAGGCATTTTCTTTAATTCTTAAATATCAGTGTGAAAAGTAAACCTTTCACCTAATACATTAAAATGCAGTCAAAAACAAAGACTAACAAAGAAAGAGGACCAGGCAGAAATAACAAGGACGCACAAGACAACCATTAGCTAAATCTCCTTAACTCAGGTTAGCTTTGCTACTTTTAAAATGCAAATGTATGTCAGGAAACAATGATGATCATAAAAGCTCATCTTTATTGAATGTGTACTATGAGCTAGACACTGTACTAAGTGCTTTGCCATCATGTATTCATTTATTTAGTCAGTTACTAAGTGCCCAATACTATTCTTTGTACATGGGTTATGGTAATGAAGACAATAGATACTATCCAGGCTTTTCTGGATATAAAGTATTTACTAGTGGGGAGAAAGCAAACAAACTGATAAACAATGTATCAATAGGTGATGAAGGCTATGTTGAAAATAACAGGAAAGATGGTTTGAAATCAATGTCACTATCTCATTTAATATTCCGAACAAACCTAAGAAGTACAAGTGAGAAAACATGAGGTTCTGAGAGGTTAAGTAACTAGAGCAAAGTCACACAGTATTTTTTTACAATGGTTTAACAAAGTTCTTTAGTAAAATTTTTAAAAATGAATATTTAAGAATTTTCTCAGCTTAAATCGTTTTCCTTTTCCACCCCCAAAGAAAATGCAAAATTATCAGCACCTACACACATATACACTCAAACTATAGTCATATTCTCTGCACAGGACTACGTTAGAATTTAAATTGCTGAAAAATCAAGACAATTCCAAGAAATGATTGCAGGGATGATTTTTTTTTCTTTGAAAAACAGGAGACAGACAGTGAAGCTATTTAGTAAAAACTATTTTCTGTGGTTATCAGAGGTTTCTTGAAGGTCACATTTCAACTAAAAGAGGATCCAAATCCAAGTTCTCCCTACCTTCCCCTTACTAACAATCTTTAGGGATACATTTTCTTCCTGCTCCTAAAAAGAAAAAATGGGATTGCTTAATATTCTCATTTTCTTTCTTTCTTTATTTATTTATTTATTTTTTAATTTTCTTTTAAGAATTTTATTTATTTATTTGACAGAGAGAGATCACAAGTAGGCAGAGAGGCAGGCAGAGAGAGAGGAAGGGAAGCAGGCCCCTGCTGAGCAGAGAGCCCGATGTAGGACTCGATCCCAGGACCCTGAGATCATGACCTGAGCCGAAGGCAGTGGCTTAACCCACTGAGCCACCCAGGCGCCCCAATATTCTCATTTTCTATGAACACTTGAAACTTGGAGCAAATGTGTCCAAATCAATGTGAACTTGACTTTTTTTTTTTTTTAAGTTTTATTCATTTATTTATTTGAGAGAGAGAGAGAGAGAAGGAGCAGGAGGGATGGGCAGAAGGAGAAGCAGATACGCCACTGAGCAAAAAGCCTGATTTGGGGGGTGCCTGGGTGGCTCAGTGGGTTAAAGCCTCTGCCTTCGGCTCAGGTCATGATCTCAGGGTCCTGGGATCCAGCCCCGCTTGGGCTGTCTGCTCAGCAGGGAGCCTGCTTCCTCCTCCCTCTCTGCCTGCTTGTGATCTCCGTCTGTCAAATAAATAAATAAAATCTTAAAAAAAAAAAAAAAGCCTGATATGGGACTCCATCCCAGGACCCTGAGATCATGACCTGAGCAAAAAGCAGATATTTAACCAACTGGTGTGGTTACTGGAGCCACCCAGGTGTTCTGTGAACTTGACTCTTAACCATTGTATGGCTTTCATGGTCATTTTCATTTAATTATGTTCACTATTTGATGAAAGAGTGGGACAAAGAATAGCAAAGAAGAAAGGGAGAGACAATACTGTACCTCTTAGAATTTCTAAAGAAGGAAGAATCATAGTGTAGTGCCCCCACTGCCAGTCATAAAAGCCTCCTCAGTGCTAGCTGTAGGGTCCCTACCACTCTTTGCTTGTCCCTACATGCTCCTTACCATGCTGTATTTTCAATTCTTTATTTTCTTTTTTTTAAATGAAAAATGTGAAGTTTGTTGTCTTGTAATTAACTCCTTTTATCAATTTCTACAGAAGAATACATAGAAAAACCCAAGATGTTTCATTTTCTAACCATTCCACGGGGCCATGAACTGCTTGCTGGAAGGGATTCACTTCCATTTGTGTTTATATTCACAATATCTAACACAGTCTCAAGACCAAAGTTAGTGGGCAACAAATAATGGTTGGATGAATAAATTAGCAATTAAGTTAGAATCCAAGATAAAACATTTTTTTAAAGATTTTTTTGTTTATTTACTTGATAGAGAGAGATCACAAGAAGGCAGAGAGGCAGACAGAGAGAGAGGGGAAAGCAGGCTCCCTGCTGAGCAGAGAGCCCAATGTGGGGCTCAATCCCAGGACCCTGAGATCATGACCTGGGCTGAAGTCAGAGGCTTAACCACTAAGCCACCCAGGTGCCCCCAAGATAAAACATTTTTTAAGCAGGCAGCCTAAGTAATCTTTGTATCAGATGTTCTTTCCTACAGCCCATGATACTCACAGAGCATAGGTTAAGAACTCTGACAGCAGAGTCAGAAATCTAAGGTGAGATTCTCAGTCACAGAACTTGTTAGTTATATGCTCATGTCTCTTTCCTCAACCTCTCTAAGCCCCAGCTTCTTTATCTGCAAAATATAGACAATAAAAGCATCTAACTTTTTGCTGATGCATTAGATATGATAATTTATGTTGCATTCTTAGCAATAGACCTAATACTTTGTAATTGCCTCACACATATTAGCTATTATTATTATTATTATTATCTTAGGTACTTGACACAGCTTATAATTAGAGCATCTTGCCCTGACTAGTTTAAGTCAATAACTTTTTAGCCAATAATTCTCCATAATAAAGCCATTGTTAACTACTCATTCTTTCTGTTGAAATCCTCCTTATCCTTTGAGGTACTGAAGACCAAACAGTTTTTGTTTTGTTTTTTTTCAGCATAACAGTATTCCTTGTTTTTGCACCACACACAGTGCTCCATGCAATCCGTGCCCTCTCCAATACCCACCACCTGGTTCCCCCAACCTCCCACCCCCCACCCCTTCAAACCCTTCAGATTGTTTTTCAGAGTCCATAGTCTCTCATGGTTCACCTCCCCTTCCAATTTCCCCCAACTCCCTTCTCCTCTCTATCTCCCCTTGTCCTCCATGCTATTTGTTATGCTCCACAAATAAGTGAAACCATAT
>NC_081559.1:149407693-149421217 GCF_022355385.1 Mustela nigripes
GGAGCCCGATGTGGGACTTGATCCCATGACGCTGGGATGATGACCTGAGCTGAAGGCAGCTGCTTAACCAACTGAGCCACCCAGGCGTCCCTTTTTCTTCCTTTCTTTTAGAGTCTACATATAACTGAAATCATACAATATTTTTCTTTCTTTATCTGATCTATTTCACCTAGCATAATGCCTTCAGGGTCCATCCATATTGTTACAAATAGCAGGATTTCTTAAGGCTAAATTATAGTCATATATGTATATGGGTATTCATACATATATGAATACAACTCTTTTAAAAAAATTTTTATTTATTTGACAGACAGAGATCACAAGTAGGCAGAGAGGCAGGCAGAGAGAGAGGAAGGGAAGCAGGCTCCCTGCCAAGCAGAGAGCCTGATGCAGGACTCCATCCCAGGGCCCTGAGATCATGACCTGAGCTGAAGGCAGAGGCTTTAACGCACTGAGCCACCCAGGCACCCTGAATACAACTTAAAAAAAAATTTATTTGTTTATTTGAGAGAGAGAGAGAGAATGCAAGCAGGGAGAGTAGCAGAGGGAGAGGGAGAAGCAGGCTCCCTGCTGAGCAGAGAGCCCGATGTGAGGCTAGAGCCCAGGACTCTGGGATCATGACTTGAGCTGAAGGAAGAAGCTTAACCGACTAAGCCACCCAGGTGTCCCTGAATACAGCTTCTTTATCCATTTATCCACCAGTAGATACTTAGGTTATTTCCATATCTTGGCTATTGTAAATAATGATGCTATGAACATGGGTTTGCAGATATCTTTTTTTAGTGTAGCTATAATCATATTAAACAAAATAGACTCTAAGTTAAAAATGGTAAAGGGAGACAAAGAAGGTTATAATATAATGATAAAGGGTTAATGTATCAAGATATCATTGTGTCCCATAATTCCTATAGATCTTTTTCACTTTTTTAATTCTTTTTTCTCTTTGCTCCTCTGGGTAATTTCCTAAGTCCTATCCTAGGATCACTGATTCTTTTGTGTGGTTGAATTTATTTTTGAAACTATCTCTTGAGTTCTTCAGTTCAATTACATGCTTTTCAACTCTTGCATTTATATTATATTATATTATATATATATACGTATATATATATATATATATATATAATTATTCTATTTCTTTGTTTGAACTTTTTTAAGGATTTTATTTTTAAGTAATCTCTATACCCAGTGTGGGACTAGAACTCACAACCTTGAGACCCAGAGTCACACACTCCACCAACTGAGCCAGCCAGGCACCTTGACCATAGGCTTATTTTTGAGGGCTCCATAGTTTTCCATTTAAAAACTACAACACAATTTAGGGTACTTAATGTCCTCTTAGTGGGCATTTAGAAAGGTTCTAGAGTTTGGTTTTTTTTTTTTTTAAAGATTTTTATTTATTTGTCAGAGAGAGGGGAGAGAGAGAGAGGACAAGTAGGGTGAGCAACAGACAGAGAGAGAAGTAGCCTGCCTGCAGCACAGGGAGCCCAGTGCAGGACTGCATCCCAGGACCCTGGGATCACGACCTGAGCTGAAGGCAGACGCTTAACTGACTGAGCCAGAGGAGGCATCCTGAAACGTTCTAATTTTTGTTAATGCAGAGATGACTATTACTTCTTTTTTTTTTTTTTTTGATGACTATTACTTCTTATTCGATGTAACCAACTGATGTCAAGTTGAGAAAGGGGCATAGACTTAGTGCAGTGAGACCAGGGAGAGACATAGAACGTCCAGGGGTCTCAAGAACTCTTTTTTTTTTTTTTTTAAAGATTTTATTTATTTATTTGACAGACAGAGATCACAAGTAGGCAGAGAGAGAGAGAGAGAGGAGGAACAGGCTCCCCGCCAAGCAGAGATCCCGATGCGGGGCTCAATCCCAGGACCCTGGGATCATGATCTGAGCCAAAGGTAGAGGCTTTAACCCGCTGAGCCACCCAGGTGCCCCTCAAGAACTCTTGATGACACAACCCCACATGTCTTTGGTTGAACTTCTTATTTTGTCAATGCATAAACAAGAAGGTTATTTTGAATCCTTTGTTTGACAGTTCATAGTCTTTATTTCTTTAGGATCAGTTATTAGAGCTTTATTAATTACCTTTGGTGTTGTCATATCTGCCTTCATGATCCTTGATTTTTTTTACATTATTATTTACACATTTGAATAATTAGACTTTACAGTTTTGTTTTGACAGACACAGTTCTTCACCAGTCAGTTCAGTTTGGGTTTCTGGGTGTCTGCTGTATGTCCTTGGGCAGATATAGCCTGCTATTACAGTCAATTTTTATGTGCTGCAACTGTTCAAATTTTAAGGAAGGACGTGGGGGATTGTACCATTGGCTGAAAATAGTTGGCTAGGACTGCTGGCTTGGTTTTCTATCCAAGTGAGGCTGGAGGACAGGCTCCATGGTTGCCTGGATTCTCTGGTGAGTCTTACTAGATGGTCTAGACTGGGTACAGGATTCAGTAGTATATGGGACTATAAAGGAGCTTCCCTGATGTAGAAGGGCAGCAGGATTGAACCCAGCTTATTGTTTGGGGACTTGAATCAGGCCAGAGTGTGTACTGAATTCCTTGCTCAGGTGAGACCACTGATTTTTCTCTTTGGATGGGGGAAGTTTTGGGCTGTACTCTCTGTTCAAGTGCCACTGTATGTAGGGCAGTTGAAGGGGCTATGTAGCCTCCTATGTTCTCTGGTTAGGTTCCTTAGTTGGTTAAGCTAAAGGTTGTAGTCAGCGAGGAGCAGGAGTATAAATTAGATTCCCTACCTGGGCACAGCGGGAAAAGTAGCTTTAAAGCAGGTAAAGCTCATTGTTTGCTAACTCAAGCCAACCTGCACTGCAAGTTCCCTGAGTGAACAGGGCCACTGGCTTTGCTATCTGCCTACCTCAATTGAGTGGCTTCAGTGCCACTGGGCCAGCATAGTTTCCAGGAGTTGTCTCTAGCCCTTACTGGTCAGATGGGGCCAGAAGGCACTCACAGGCGTTAGGGCTATCTATGCCTTAGCTCCCTTGCCTGCATGGGAGGGAAAGGGACTGCTCTAGGCTATTCTAAATTTCCCAAGTAGGTTCTGTAGTTGAAAAGCCTCTTTTAGCCTTGACTATGAATTGATCCCTCTGCCTGTGCATATCATGGGAATGCTTAATGCCCAGTACTGGCTTTTCTGGGACCATTCACCTCTGCCTGCCTGCCTCTTGGCTTGAGTGCTGCTGGCCCATACCGATTCCAGTAGTTGTTACTAGCCCTTCTGGTCAGATGGGGCCAAAAACCTTTCCATAGTGGGTGGGGCTGGTTTAGCTCCTTGCCTGAATGAGGGCAAATGGGGCTCTAAGGTCTGCAAACCTTGTTTGAAGATCAGAATCAGACAGTTCCACACTCTGCTGAGTTCCTTGGTGAGTGCATTCCTAGTTTGGTTCTGCAAAGCTGCTGGTTGGTATTACTACTTGGGCATGGCATGAACTTAGTCTGTCAAGATCTACTTGCTGGATATTGCAAGCCTCTCTTCTCTTCTCCATCACAGTCAGGTTCACAGTGGTTGAGACACAGGTTCTCCTGCAATCATTGTAGTGAAAGATCAAGGTATGGGGTTCCACAATGCTTGGGGGATGGTTGTCCCGTTTGGGTTCTCTTTTCACACTGGAGAAACTGGAGGCTCAGGGGAGACCTCAGTATCTCAGTATGATGCTATGCTGGCCTTGGGAAGGGGCAATGTGGTCACTGTGTAGTTACTTCTCTTACCCTTTTCTTTTCTTTTTCTTTTTCTTTCTTTCTTTCTTTTTTTTTTTTTTTTTACATTTTATTTATTTATTTGAGAGAAAGAGTGAGAGAGAGAGAGAGGGAGAAGCAGACTCCCTACTGAGCAGGGTGCCTGATGTGGGACTAGATCCTGGGAATCCAGGATCATGACCTAAGCTGAAGGCAGCTGCTTAACCACCCAGGTGCCCCTTCCCTTCTCATGCAGTCTTTTGGTTTCTGTGGTGCAGGTGGTGCTCCAGCCTCACCCACATGTTGTAGGATTCTCTCAGTAGTGTCTTGTTTTCTAATAGTTGTTAATTGTGCTTGTGAGGAGGAGCAAAGTGAGGAAGAAATTATGTTGCTTACTGTATCGGCTTACTGTATTATTTTTATGTAGCTGCTGGTGACATAAAGATGGAAAGTTCTAGTTCTTATATTTTAATAACTTAATCTGTTGGGAAGATCCATCTGAACAAATTAAGTGTAATTAAATCAGTGTTAACTACTATAATAAAGTTATGAATAAAATAGTATGGAAGCAGAGAACAGGGAGCCTCTAGTTGTTTTGGGGGTGATTAGAGGTGGCTTCAAAGCTGACCCATGAATTGAGTCCTGAAGAGTGAGTAGATATTTTCCAGGGGGAGGATATTCCAAAGAAATATGAAACCAGTAGGAAATTCTATTGAAATCACAATAACGATACCAATGGTAGAAGTTCGTATGTGTTTCAAGAATGGTGAGAAGCAGAAGGAGAATAGTAAGTGGTTAAGTTTTTTTGGTGAATAAGACTTGGCACTTACTGTATGTGCAAGGAAAACAATGGAATCAGAACTACTACAAAACCATCCTTTGGCAGACCCTAGGTCTCTCTATTAAAAATGGGGTGTCTGTATTCTTCAGATATTAATTGGAAGTGTGGTCTGGGTTTTCTCTATGAAAGGCTGTAAATCTATATTTTAGTCAGGGTTTGCTCTTTTAGATTACCATACAATGTCTTTGAAAGCCCTCAATTCTTTTTTCTTCTTTTTTGCCTCAGAAAAAAGAACCTTCTTTAAAAAGCTATATGATAGTGTTGGATATAGATCATTTTAACAAAGGTCACAGCATTTTTGAGTAGTAAACATGATCACCAGATCTTTCCAGTATCTAGATGTTTGGCAGTCATGCTTCCATCACTGGAGTAAATAACTAGAGCTCCAGGGGCATATGACAGCTGTGGGCCTATGAAGCCTGTGGGTATCTGGGAAGAGCCAGATGCATCCTGTTTCTCCTCAGCGATAGCCAAGAAGAGAATCAAGGCAAAAATTCCCTTTTGCTTGAATCAACCAGACTACTGAGCAAGTATAGAGCTTGCCTGGTCTACTGGCTTCAATTTGGCCTTAGAAATCAAATGGGTAATAGATTTATTTGAGAAGTTATTGTCAAGAATCTAAGATTCTTAATCTTTAAGATTCTTTTCAATTGCAGCTCAGCAGCACCTGAATACTACTCCTAGAGTATTTCTTCCTGTGATGATAGTATCAGCAATTAACATACTTGTATTTATAAGGCTTTATTCTTCAGGGAGTATTCAGCCCTTGGGAGAGGTCAGCTAATTAATTTCTGTGATATTTCAGATTAGACTGTTGCATGTTTTATGACCTTGAAGATTACAGTGGTTATTAAGTCACTAAAATATTAAATCACTTTTTCAAGGATTCCCAGTAAGGAAGCAATAGAAAATAGGCAAATAACTGAAATCTTGAACATTCTAAGAAGTGTTTCCAGCACTGCCCCAAAGCAGGACCCTCACAGGAGTGTCCATTCTGTTTTAAGCAAGGAGAAAAAAATTTAAAAAAGGGAGGCCACATTATTAACAGAGATATAACATGCTTCAACATTCTCAGAAAATCTCTTATACTAATATGAAGTCATCTGAAATTGCCCGTATCTCTGGAACCCTGAAGATAATTTCTTAGCAGCTATGAAATTGTTACGTCAGTAACATCCTTACAGTACACACTTCTCTTCCCCTTCAGAGTCAGCATCCTAGTTCAATACTCCATCATTTTTCACTTGAACAACCACAACTGACTTTTAATTGGTTTCCTTTATTTTATACTTGCTCTTCTACTGTCTCTTTTCCACATAGCTGTTGGAGTGGTTGTTTAAAGTCATAATTCGAATTGTATCATTTTTGCCTAAAATCCTCCACTGGCATCCATTTGTATTTAGAATAAAATATGAATTCCATACTATGGCCTTAAAGACCTGTAAAATCTGGTTGTTACTCGCTTCCTTGGCCAACTCAAAACTGCTCTGTTAGCCTGAAATTTAAGTTTTCCAACAATTAACTCTCCCAACCTCTTGTTTCATCATTGATTCACTCATTCATATATATATATATATATATATATATATATATATATATATTCAATATATACTTAGTATGTACCTTCTGCCAGGCACTGACTAGGTCTTGGCACTAAGGAGCTGAATGAGCTAGGTCTTTGGGGGAAGGAGGGATAAACAGAAATGTGAAAATCCTTATTTTGCCAATGCTCTCAGAACAATCAAACGTTTGTCAAATTTGAGCAGGAAGCTTAGTTATTCTATGACCTAAGAATTTTCTTTCATGACAAATAATAGAGTTTAATACTTATGATTTATCTTTTAGCTACCTGATTTCTCCAAACACCGCTCCAGCTTTCAAAGTAACCAGAACCTGAGTACCATCAGAGCCTCCAAGAACTTGGACTTCACCTTGCTTGATGATATACATTTCCTTGCCAATTTCTCCCTGTATGCCAAATATAAAGAGGAAATGGTAGTTACTTAACTCTTGACAATTATGCCCCCAAATTAAGGAATATAAAATGTTCCAGAGGAATAAATATAAATTAAAAAAGCAAGAAATATCAATGTAAAAGTGATTAAGACTGAGGTAGTTATGGATATTGATTGGACACATCACATGAAAGGAAGTTAGTAAGGAAGTGATATTTCCCAATATGGAAGCATTGTATGCCACTACTAGACAGGTAAGCACTGTATGGCACCATTGTCCAGGTAAAAATGTTTCAAGTCAGCACATAGTTTCAGGGACGAGCACAGGTAGAGGAAATAACTGGTTGTAACCATAGTCACCCATAGCTTTGGTGGCTAGTGCTATGCTTAGAAGAAGGTACTTGGTGTTTAAAAAGAGCATGGGCTACAGTCTTTCAAAGGTCAACTCCACTCTTATGCCTATAACACTGAGGTCTGAATTTAGTAATTGGAGCACAGGAGACCTTTAAGCTATTATTCTTGTTCCATATTGAAAAGAAAGTGTTAATGCATCAGGTTATTTTACTCAGTTTTGCTTATCTCTGGGGACTCTCTTTTGCTTATCTCTGGGGACTCTTGGAGCCAGGGCAATGATGCTTGTTCAGGCCCTGAGAACTAAACTCCTGGAATGTTCACAGAGTCACTGGTTAATAGTGTTATTCTGTATGCCTGGGGCAGTGTAGCAGGATGTACCAGGCTGTCAACATTGTTTAATGTAAACACAAAGATTTATGATGTGTATTTGGTATCTGGTTTGGAGTCTGAATCATGGCTGGTCATGTAGCTATGTGACCAGCACCATTTAACAACTTTTGACCTCAAGACTCTGATGGGTTTCCCTAGGTGGAGACATTTTGTCTTTGTCTTTACGTCTACAGCTGGAGAGAAAAATGTATCCTTATGATCCTCTGAGAAGTAGGACCTAGAAAGCCTGCACCTGATTTTTCTAGTCTTTGCCTATGTGTAACTTTTTCTTCCTGTTTTTACACTGTATGCTTTGCTGTAATAAATCTTAAGCCATAAATATAACTTTTTTGTTGAATCATGCAAATCACCAAACTAATGGGTTATTGTGGGCCTCTTTGAATATCTCTTCTCACTTCAAAATCCAGAAAGAATAAATATATAAGAGACCTAAGTTGCAATTGGGTCAAGAAAAGCTGTTAAATTCTAAATAAGCTGGTTTGCATAATACTAGGCAAACTATTTGGATAATAACACCTATAAGTCTTAATGAATGGGTCTTGATCACCCTGAGGTATAAAATAATAGCATGAACACAGTGAATTTACTTACTTTGTTCAGGAGGGGACTGGGTTATTTGAATTCACTAAATATTCCTGTTAGCCATATTTTCAAAAGATTAGAATACATTAAAATTAACTCAGGATTAAACAGTGTTGATTATAGTTTATGCTCTGTGATGGCTGAGACAATGTTTACTTTGTTTCAGTGTTGAGCATAAGGTTTATGATATAGGCACTCATTTATGAATGAGGTAAATATAGTTTAACCATTTTCTTTGAAGTTTTAAGATCCTTTAATACCAAGGTTTGTTTTCATTCCACCCCCCACCCTTTTAAAAAAGATTTATTTATTTTAGAGAGATAGAGTGCGAGCACAAGTCAGGGGAGGGGCAGAGGAGAGACTCTCAAGCAGACACCTCACTGAGTGCAGAGCCCCGCATGGACTTGATCATGGGATCATGACTTGAGCCAAAATGAAGAGCGAGATGCTCAACCAACAGCTACCCAGGCATCCCAGTTGTTTTCCTTTCCTGAATATTAGTTCTTGTCATATTAAATTTTAAATTTAAAATTTTCAGGTTCTACCTCTTAGTTAACATCTGTGACATTGAATTTTTCATTTTATCTTCCTATTACCTTTATGAGGAAAGTAAAGTAAGCACTATTATTTCCATTTTACCGAAAGAAAAATAAAGGCACAGATCAGCATGGTTGACTAACCAAAACTCCATGACTGTAATTAGAAGCAAAAGGAAGCCTATAATGCGCAACTCCTAAGTGTACAAAGCAAATATTTTAAAATTTTGCATTGTGCAGAATATTAAACAGGTATTTATTCTCAAACATAGATCAAAGTAGAAATTCCAAGACAGATGGATCTTATTACAATTATTTCTATAATATCAATGTTAATAACGTCTAACATTTACAGAGTACTTTAAAAAATCATAATAATATCTGATATTTACATTACTCCTTATTTTAATACTTGCATTTCTTCTATCAGAACATGCTACTTTATAATTGCAAAATATTTTCAGGGATCTTAATTCATTTAATTCTTGCAAAAATCCCAGTGAGGTCAATGATATTTAAAAATTGGTAGTAGAGGCTTGAAAAGTTAAGTGTCTTGAGCAAATTTACAAGGTTGGCAGATGATAGCATTAGAACTAGCAGCACATATGTCACCTGACTCTGTAGAATATATATAGATAGAGCATACCTAATGATAAATCCAGTATCAACACCAATCTCTAAAAAACCAATAAAATGATGATGAATTATTTTTTAAAAAAAGAAAAGTGTCTGAATATTAGTTTTCCAAGAGATTACTCCAGGAAGTAATGATTACTACAAGGGTATATTCCTTATTCTTTTCATGAAGTAATTCTCCGGGAACTAGAATGATTTTTCAAAAGCAGTTATTACATCTGACTGGAGGTAGAAGTACATAATGGGCACTTAAATATAGTTCAGCACTTTTAATTATTTTTTAATGATCATTTCAGTAATTTTCCAAGGAGATCTGGCATAATCAACGAACCAAAACTTCCATGATTTCTTGCATACTTCTAGGCTAATTTAAGCCTTTCCTGCAAATTTAATTAGCATTCAAATGGAGTAGACATTCCTCAGAGAACAAGATTCTGACAGCATGTGCAAAATTAAGACCAAACCAAGCTTCTGTGGTTGGTTTATGTACTAATTTGGAGGAAGTGTACAAATGCAAGAGCCTCATGTAGAGTGAGGTAACCCTTAGTGAGAGAAAGCACTTCAAATTTTCAGGGTTCCTGTTTAGAAGGATATATTCTTCAGAAGGGGCATTCTGACACTCAAGTTAATTCTGCAATTAATTCTGGGAAAATTCCCAAGTTTTTTTCGAAATGGTTCAAGCTACGCACTCAGTATATTTGGGAGTCATCTTGAAGATTAGGCAGGTCAGCAAACTTCATCCTGAGCCCTGACATTCCTTCAATTATTAAGGCAAATTCCTATAGAATATGAGGTTTTTTTCCTTCCTGTTTCCTACAGTGATTTGTGGAAATGATAAGCAAAAACAAAGCTGAATTTAACAACTTTTCATCTCGGTCAATATCTACTATGAATTAAATCCTCCTCTCTTAAAGGCGAAAGCAAAGCAATGTGGCAGGTAGTCTCATGCGTTCTTATTTATGCTATTTCTCCTACTTATTCCTTTCTTTCCTCACTTGTGTTCACTGATCTGTTTTTATTATTGAGTGCTGGAGGTATGCAAAGAAGAAAGTAGAAATGAGAAGGCTGTATCTACTCTGCATTTCATACTTTGTTAAGCAAATTTGCACTGCTTAGGGGCATGGGTGCTAAAGTTTCTATGAGTTATCTCAATTTCCAGTCCCTGCTGTTACTGGAACAAATTGAAAGGCCATTTTGGTGCATTAAGGCCATGTCATTCCAAATCTAACACTGCCCTAAAGGGGTCTTTAAAATGAGCTGTGGTTTGTATTTCCCATTTCAGTGTAAATGATTTCATATCACCAACCTGCCTGCTTTTAACTTGGATTAATTTGTGTGGGATTGCATATTCTTGGTTTCTATTATGTCAAAATCTCTCCTCCATTTTTCCTCCTCTACCTCTGATAGCTCCTCCTTTGATTCTTCTTCCTTGACCTCCTCCATAAATAATGATATTTTCCAAAGTTATAGGCCTTGGACCTCTTGTTTTATCTTTCTTAAGCTTCTAATGAAGTTGGCTTCCATATGTTTGTTTCCAAGACTTACCTCTAGTTCTATCCTCTCTCACAAACTAGACCGATTTCTTTCTATCTGTGCACCAGGTATCTCTACCCAGATGCCTTGAAATATCTTCTACTCTTAACTTTGTTTTACACCATCATTCCAGTTGATCACTTGCTTCCATTCAGTAAATATGTCAAGCTCTGTCCTACTTCATGGCTCCAAGCCTTCATCTAAAATGCTGTCCTCTCCACCTTATTACTAAAGAAATATTTCACTTTATATTTTATAAAGGTCATGGCTGACAACCTCCCCCTTTCTCAACCCTCAAATCTAAATAAGTGCTGTTGCACCACACACATCCCTAGTGTATTCCATTTTTATAGAAGTTAGCATATTTTGGAGCTTATGTATTTATTTAACTTCATTTGTTTATTATTTGTCTCTTCTATCAGGCCAGTGATTCTCAACTTTGGCTGCATTTTAGATAGTCTGGGAGCTTTTAAAAAAAATCTTGATATGTGAGCTCCACCTTAACCCACTGAATTTCTGGGGATGCAGTCCAGACTTCTAATTTCAGGTGATTCTGATGTACACTGTGAATTGAATGCCCTTGAACTAGATTGTAAGCACCTGGAGGACAAGAACCATGTTTTTTTGCTCACTGCTGATAATACCCAATACTCAACACAGTGTCTGGACATGGTACTCAAAAATATTGACTTTTAAAAATAAATAATACTAGAATGTTCTAACTTTGGACTTACTGTAGTTTTCTGAACTTCCTCTGCAGGGAGTTTCTCTCTGCCTTAGCTCATGCTAATTCTTTCCTCTATCTGAAATGCCAGGTTCTTCTTTTTCTTGGTTCATGTAAATTCATTTTTTTGACTCTTTTTCTTTTTTTTAAAGTAGCCCTATGCCCAGCTCAATATGGGGCTTGAACCAACAAACTTGAGATCAACACCTCAGCTGAGATCAAGAGTTGGACATTTAACTGACTGAGCCACCCAAGTGATCCCATGTAAATTCATTCTTTAAGACTTGCCTTGAATATGATCTTCTCCAGGAAGTCTTGCTAGTACCTCAGTGGAAAAGTGTCCTTACTCTGTGTCCTTTAATAGTTTGAGTTTATGTCTACCATAGCACCTAACACATTATTTTGGAATGATATAGGTGCTATTACTTGCTTGCGAACTCCCCAGGGTTTTGGATCATTTCTCATTCTTTAAATTGCTCATCTTCCTCTACTTTTTATTCTGATTATTATTTTTTAAAATTTTTTACTTTTATTTTTATGTAGATTTTATTTATTTGTCATAGAGAGAGAGAGGAACACAAACAGAGGGAGCAGCAGGCAGAGGGAGAAGCAGGCTCCCTGCTGAGCAAGGAGCCCAATGTTGGACTTGATCCCAGGACTCTGGGATCATGACCTGAGCTGAAGGCAGATGCTTAACTGACTGAGCCAACCAGGCATCCCTTTTTATTCTGATTATTGACTTCACTACTGATTTAGTTTCCCAAGATATAAAACCCAAAGTCAGCATTCCTTCTCTCCTCCCTTAAGTTAGACATCAGAGATGTGCAAAAATGTTCAATGTAGAGTTCTTTTATAATAGCAAACATTTGAAAATTGATTTATAGATTATAATATTATGCAGCTTTAAAAATAAGGTGGTAGAAGATAATTGAATAGTAAATAAAATGTAATTATGATATAGTTATATGATAAAAAATACAGTATGTCAGTTTTATAAAACAAGCTATCCATCAATCAGTATAAAAGATAGATTGAAATATATGAGTAGTGATTATTTCTGGGTGGTGGAATTTTTGTCTTTATGCTTTTTATGTGTTTTCCATTTTAAAAATAATGAGCATGTATTACTTTTGTAATCATAAAAATTACAGTAAAATTGGAAAGAATGTGGCATTAATTATCCACTAATTGGGTGAGCTAAATCGAGGTAACTGATAGCTTGCTGAAGATATAAAAAGGGCAGAACCACCTTTCACTTCTGTAACTTTTTTCTCCACTTTAAATATTTGGCATTAATGGGGTGTGGTAATTGATGATTTACATTTATACAAAGCAACTTTTCAGACTTTCCACACTTATATCCTATAGGTAATGAAATCCATATTGTCTTGTTCCAGTTTGAACTTAGAGTAGATTATTCTTTTATAAAACTCTATGTCAATTATTTCTATACTATGGAATTCACCCTGGAAATTCTGTTTAAACTATGCTCTTGACCTATATCTGAACTTAAGTGTATTTATTTACTAGTTGTGCATTCAAAAGATAGCATGTACTCACCTTTTTGCAGACAAAGTCACCAGGTAAATAAACAATGGATTTCAATCTTAGCAACATGTCATAAATCATCTGTGTATCACAGCCCTAAAGAAAAAAAAAATAACAAAGAGAAAAATAATTTTTATGCAGCTACAAAGACAACATTCCAAATAATTTTAAAATGACATGAAAATAAGTAGTAATAAAAGTTGTCTGTGTTAATACTAAAATATTAATTGCCAATGGATATGGACTTGTTTTGACCCAAAATTTAGGAAGAAACCCAAAAAAACCTATAGTGTGAATGCAAGACTTTGGATCCTAATCAGATTTTTTTTTTTTTAAAGATCTTATTTATTTATTTATTAGAGAGAGAGAGACAGTGAGAGAGAGCATGAATGGGGAGAAGGTCTGAGGGAGAAGCAGACTCCCCGTGGAGCTGGGAGCCTGATGTGGGACTTGATTCCAGGACTCTGGGATCATGACCTGAGCTAAAGGCAGTCGCTCAACCAACCAATCCACCCAGGTGCTCCAGATTTGGGTTTTATTTTTTTATTTTTTTAAAGATTTTATTTATTTATTTGACAGACAGAGATCACAAGTAGGCAGAGAGGCAGGTAGAAAGAGAGAGAGGAGGAAGCAGGCTATCCGCGGAGCGGACAGCCCGATGCGGGGCTCGATCCCAGGACCCCGGGATCATGACCTGAGCCGAAGGCAGAGGCTTTAACCCACCT
>NC_081559.1:149421317-149496956 GCF_022355385.1 Mustela nigripes
AGCCCGATGCGGGGCTCGATCCCAGGACCCCGGGATCATGACCTGAGCCGAAGGCAGAGGCTTTAACCCACTGAGCCACCCAGGCGCCCCCAGATTTGGGTTTTAATCCTGTCTCCACTACAGAACATTTTCTAATCTGTTAAGTGGGATTTAAAAGAATACATTTCATAATGGTAAAAATTTTACTCATGTAAAACTAAATATAATGTTTAATTAGTGATCGCTATTAATACTTATGATAACACAATAGTGATAATAATTATTAGTATTAAGACTGACCTAGAGCAAAATAAAAATCTGAACATTTTTCTTTATCATAACATCTTTCATACAGTTGTTTGATATTATTATTTAACTTTCCAAACTTGTTTGTCTTTCTTTACCAACTTATTTATCTTCTTAAAGGCAGAGTAACTGTACATAATGGATATAACAGCAATATCTATTGAGTGAATGATGTTCATATCCACTTTATTAGTGTAAGAGACACATTTGATTTGTTAGAATATGCATGTATATTTGTGTTGTACACAAAGAGTTATAATTTATCTCTATGATAGGCTAAAGAAAAATTGATAGATGCTTCAAAAATGTTACTTTATGTAGTGGTTTGGAATCTTTTGCTTTCACCAAATATTTTAATTTTTTTCTCTCAGAACTGCTAGCATGTAGCTGCTTTCCATTTGTGGTTGGTCCTTCCCATTCCTTAGGGGAATTATTATTTTGTGGAGAAGTAATCATAGTCAGGAGCAGAGGAAGGAGGAGGAGACGTAAGGGGTGCGCTCCCAATTTGTGGATTGGATAATCATTCTTTCGGCAATCACCGGTTTTCCGTAATGATTTCAGTAGCAAACACTTGACCTAGATCCATCTGAAATTTAGACTTCAGGGTTGTTTGACTGATAAGGAACGTTAATAATTTATGATTGAAGTATCTTTATGTAGCCATTGGTAAGGAGCACTCAAATGAACTTAAAGTCAGAATTTTAAAAAATTTATGTGAGAAAATATAGCTTTTGGTTATCCAGGATAAGAAAAAAAAAAAAAAGGCCAAGGGTGACAGGAATACCTTCTTAATACAGCCCAACCAATATTGATGAAAGCCTGTTATAAGCAAGCCTTTGTACATGCCCTTGGAGCTATGAAAGATGAAAGAAAGTAAGGTAGTTGGGATGATATTTTAAGTAAACAGAAAAGCTGTAATTGATGGTAGAAGTGAATCATGTCATAAGACATTCCAGTTAAATATCCATAAAACTTTTAAGGGGTGGGGCAGTTACTACTTCCTGGGAGTGGGTACAGGAGAGAGGGGAAAGCATCAAGAATTTGCTCATGTGGATAACACAATTTGAGTTTGTTGAAGATGGTATGATTTGTATTTGCAAAAACACAGAAAGATCCTTTTAGGTGAAGGAAAATTTACCCTTTCTTTCCTTGTTATGTATTTGTTTTGTGCAAGGTATATAATTTTTATTTATATCTGTTTTATTCTTACTGTGTCTCATAGGTTATCATATTTGCTAAAGAAAGTGACAAACATTAATTTCTTTCTAAAAATTGTGGTTAGTTTTTAGTAAAAGTTCTCTAAATATATAGCTCATGTGCCTGATTTCTTTTTCTTTTCTTTTCTTTCTTTTTGATCTTATTTATTTATTTTAGAGACAGGGGAGAGAGAGATAGAGAGAGAGTGGGAATGAACAAGAAGACACCTGGGCTGAGGGCAGAGCTGGATTTGGGGCTTAGTCTCATGACCTTGAGATCATGATCCTAGCCAAAATCAGGAGTGGCATGCTTAACTGACTGAGCCACCCAGGCACCCCATCATGTACCTGATTTCTTTTCTTTTCTTTTTTTAAATTTAAATTCAATTAGCCAACTTATAGTACATTATTAGTTTCAGAATGTAGTGTTCAGTAATTTATGAGTTGTGTAAAACACCCATTGCTTATCACATCACGTGCCCTCCTTAATGCCTGTCACCGAATTACCCCATCCCCCCACCCACCTCCTCTCCAGCAACCCTCAGTTTTTTTCCTGTAGTTAAGAGTCTCTCCTGGTTTTTCACCTTCTCTGATGACTTCCCATTCAGTTTTCCCTCCCTTCCCCTATGGTCCTTTGCCTTGTTTCTAATATTTTATATATGAGTAAAATCATATGATAATTGTCTTTCTCTGACTGACAAATTTTGCTCAGCATAATAACCTCCACTTCCATCCACGTTGATGTAAATGGTAAATGTTCCCTCTTTCTGATGGCTAATATTCCAGTGCCTGATTTCTCTTAAAGCTGTAACTGGTTTGGAGTAATTTCATTTTGGAAATGGGTGTTCTGATCACTCAGAACTCTTAGAAAAAACACAAACAAACTTTGGATTTATTGTAGGATCTCCCTCACTAAAGCAAGTTCATGTTCTTGATGTTTTAGAGAAAATTCATTAGAAATATACTTGGAAGTTCTTAAGCATAAACACATTTGAAATATCACTGCGATGAAACTAACTCTCAATCACTCATATCCATGGAGAAGAATAACACTGTAAATAATCAGAAACAGAAGACTGAAAAAACCTACTTACATTTGTGCAATTTGATTTTTTTGGCATTAATTTTTACAATACTAGTTATAATTTGTAGGCTGAAATAAACTTTTCATTCTTTGAACAATTCCTATCGCAATGAACTTTGATGAAAATTCCCAACTGTATTAAATTGTACTCATAGGAGTTATTAATGATTTTAAATGTTTTCCTATGAGCATAATTCTTGTTCTATAAATACACAGAGATGTGTGTGGCAGTACTGTTTTTAGTACTGAAAAAATTGGAAACAACATAATGTCAATCTGTGGACAGATAAAAATGTTGAATAATTATAGGTTGGAATACCATAGAGTGGTTAAAATAAATAAATCAGACCTTTCTTTGTATATAGATATGATTGAACTCAACAAAAAATTGAGCTGCACACAAAAGCAAGATGTAGCATACAATCAATATGACTCTAGCTATGAAAACACTACACAAAATAGTCATTGATGTTTGTATAGATAGAAAGTAAAATTATAAAACTGAGGACTGGAAGGATACCCTTGAAGTCATCTTAGTGGTCCCTTCTGGGGAAGGTGGGAGACTAGAACTGGAGAGAAGAACTGATGAGATGTCAGCTTGACTTTTATTAATTTTAATGAAAATGAATTAAAACACATATCTCAAGATCGTTTGTAAGAACAGATGCCATTTGAGGAAGAACACATTTCATCTTTTCTCTTCTACCTTCAGGTTAGCTCACTGGCAGAAAGCACTAATAAAGGAAACCCAATCCATGGAAGTGTTAGACCAAACTAGGAGAGGAGCCCTAAAATAGATAAGCAAACAATGATTGCTTTCCTCAGTAGAAATGTGCAAGTGCCTACATGAATAACTTTTAGCATATAGCTTGAATTTCCTCAGAGAAAAACATCTGAACTGTTATAAATATGAATTTTTATTAACACATTTGCATAGAGTGTGTATCAATTTATGTAAATGGCACATAGCAGCTGTATGTAATAAAAACTTACAGTTTAAGTTTTACCAATTAAGTGATTCTGTCCCCTAATTGTTTTATAGACAGGTGCCATTGGCCTTGGGGCAGCTGTGATGGAGAACTAGGTCCTTCTCATCCGTACTTAGGCTTAGTGAATGCTGTTTGCCTTATAAAGTTGTTATAGTTTGTGTCTGACAACAATTATCTCCACCCCCTACCCCTCAGAAATGATTATTTTCTTGAGATACACTTAGTTCCACTATTGTGTGATTAAAAAGAATTACATCCCAGGGCTAGTGTTTTTACTTTGTAATGCAGCTCCATTTCTTTTATAGAGGCCATTAGGAAATTTTCTGATTTATACTAGGTCAGAGCTCAGTCACTGTTTCATAAATGTCCTTTTTAAAAATAAAGTGAGAGTACCTGTGCCAGTATCATATTATTAATTATTATTATATATATATTATTATATATATATTATTATATTAATAATATTTGTATTAATTTTGCTGTTTTCTTATCTTTACCTGTTTTATTCTTTCAACCTTCCTGTGATGCCTGGCATTAATTAATATATTATCACTCCTGGTTTTAGATGAGGGAATGGAAGCTCAGGAGGTCAATTGACTACTTCCCTAAAGTCACACATGCAATAGATGTCAGAGAAAGGAAATCACCAAAGTGTATGTGTTGTTGTTGTCTTCTAAATCTACATTTGGAGCAACTGAGGGTAAGATCTATGTATTATTCACTTCTGTACCCTCAATGTCTCACCAGTGTTTGGGGCATGCTAGGCACTAGGTAAATATGTGGTGATGTATAAAATGAAGTTGTTAGATATTATTCCGTTTTCAACAATGGGAAATTCAGTGCTATATAAATGTATATTACAGATTTGAATAAAGATTCTGGTGATTTGAAAAGAAATAGAGAAATTTTATTTTTATTTTATTATTATTTTTAGAGATTTATTTATTCATTTTAGAGAGAAAGAGAGTGCATGAGAGCTGGGGGAGTGGCAGAGAGAGAGAATCCCAAGCAGATTCCTTCCTGAGTGCAGACCCCTAATGTGGGGGCTGGTGGGGCCTCCATTCCACAGCCCATGAGATCATGACCTGAGCCAAAACCAAGAGTCAGAAGCTCAGCCAACTGAGCCATCCATGTACCCCTCTATTTTTACTTAATTCAAAACATAGCATATAAATTAGATGGTGCTTCCTGTACTTAGAAAGTTCTTTTAATAAGGCTAAGCTCTGACTACAACTGAAAAACAGGTAAAATTTATTTTTGGAATGACTACCTTCTCAGTCCTGTAGGATTTCTCCAGTTCTATGTTTATTTCTGCTTAAATTTTTTGAAACAGAACTTAAGATAGTCCCGGTAACTTCTAATTCACTGTGACTTCGGGTGTCCCTCAAGTATAAATGATAGTCTTCAGGGATTTTCCCAACATACCCTTACTTATTATAAAAGGAAGTGTCTTATCCCATCTTAAACTCCATTCCTATTAAGGAAGTGATGGGTAATATGTGTAGAACAGAGAATTCTGAATCCAGTTGCCCATGCCACTGACTTTCCAGTTACGGTAGCTATTGGGAACAGCAAAGTCAAATGTGATAAATAATTTGCACATTACTATGCCATAACTTATTGAGTTCTAAGTGATGTTGGGCCCAAGTCTAGGCTCAATATTTGCAAACACTAGTAAAAGTCTTTCCCATCAAGATTTCCTTGAGAACTGACAATAATTCTATTTTTCTGTGAGCTTCAGTATCACACAGTCGAAGTGGGAAGTCACAACCTTGTGGATGAATCTAATCCATCTTGAAAATAGGTTTGAGCGGAGCCACATGAAGGACCTGACTTTACCAGTGTAGAAACTCCCATGTGATTGAACCAGTTTCATCTTCCAGTTAGTAATATGTTAATAATAAATACAGAATTTATTATGTGGCAGGTGTTGATATAAACACTTTATTTTTAAAAAAAATTTTTTTTTAAAAGATTTTATTTATTTGTCAGAGACAGAGGGAGAGAGAGCGAGTGAGCACAGGCAGACAGATAGGCAGGCAGAGGCAGAGGGAGAAGCAGGCTCCCTGCGGAGCAAGGAGCCCGATGTGGGACTCGATCCCAGGACCCTGGGATCATGACCCGAGCCGAAGGCAGCTGCTTAACCAACTGAGCCACCCAGGCGTCCCGATATATAAACACTTTATATGTTTTGAGTCACATAATCATCACACAACCAAACTAAATATTATTATTTGGAATTTCTCGGCCTTATTGGGAGGCACTGGAGAGCAGAGACTCTGTGGGTGTTGTATCTGGAGTGCCTCATGCTTTAGACAGAGTAACTGTTCAGGGCGTGTCATTGAATGGAGTTCATCTGGATCATAAACTCATTGTTCAAAATACTTTAAAATCTCTAGCAACAGTGTCTTATTACTGATACCACCAGGGTAAAAATAAAGTTAATAAAAATGAAATGTAGTTAAGTCTTACTGTAATGCTCTGATTTAAAACCCTTCAGAGAAAATATGTGATGGCACATCTGATTAGGGTGTTACTACTTGGGGATTGTGTGTGACTAGTAGAAATAATTACGTCATTTCCATTCCATTCCTGACTCAGTCTGTCACTCACATAGTTTGTCACCCCCACCCTGCCTCTTTCCTACCACTGAAGTCAAAACCTTTTCAGGCTTCATTTGCCACATAATCACAATGAGTCACAGGTCCCAGTGAGGTGTCCTGTTTTTGATCTGTTCTGAATTTTTACTAGAGCAGCAAATAGTGAGAAACATTGTGCTTTCCTTGGCAGTCTGGTGGTGCCTACATTCTTATTTTGGTATCTTTAGATCCCTGATTTCCTACTGTTAAGCTTTTTTTGTTTCTAAAGGATGAGATTTAAGATTCTGGCCACTAGGTGGCGGAATAGAACTTTTATTAAATTCTCTCCCATTTCTGGCAATTTAGTTGTAGAGGCAAAATGCGATTTCCCTAGCACTTGATTTGATAAACGATATTTAAAAATTGAAATCAAAATAATAGATCATCAGAAAGTAGAGAAAGCTTCCCAGCTTTATAGAAATGAATTGTTCCTTATTAGCTTAATACTTGTGCTTGGGCCGTAACAACATGCAGTTTGCAAGGAAGAGAGCCATTTTTTGTGGAAAAATTTTTAAAAAATGTTATAATATAACTATTAATATATAATCTAACTTTTTTTAGAGGTTTGCTGTGAGAATTAATTGAGAGAATGTATTGAAGCATCTTGAAGCTCTTTGGAAGCTCTGATAACCCCATGTAGAAGCAGCAAACCTTACTAATTAACCACAACTTATTGAAGCAAAGTTTTAGTAAAATCCTATGATTCTAATTCTACTTGCTTTGACAGAGAAAAAAACAACAACAACACATGAGATTGAGGGTCTTTTCTTAGTAAGAAAGTAGCAAAGTGTGTGTGAATTTAGGTTTCTGGGAGTGAAACTGATGTGCTAGTACTAATTCTATGAAAATTGTTAAAGAATGGCCTTGAGCTAGCATTGTTTTTTTGACCCTAGGAAAACTTTTCTGGTTCCTCAACATCTTATCATTTATCCAGATAGGACTGGTGGGGAACTGAAAAATAGCATTGTAGAGTGGTTAAGTTAATAGACTGTGGTGTAAGAAAAGCCTGTGCTCAAACCCTGTCCCACTGCTTTGAGATCTATGGCCTCAGTCAGGTAAGTAGTTCTCACTTTGTGTAAAATGGGGATACTAATAAAACTTTTGTTAGAGGTTTGCTGTGAGAATTAATTGAGAGAATGTATTGTGGCAGATAATACAGTGTAGTACATAGTGAGAATAATAATAAACAGCAGCTATTATTATTTTTGAGAAGATGCATGTATTGATTTTCAAATTTGGCATTGGCAATCGCTTGGTTTCTTAATTTTGACTTAATTATATTCCCTACAGCTCTGACAGTGCTTGGGGGCTGTGATGGTTAATTTTGTGTCAACTTGGCTAGGCTACAGCCTTCTTAGATATTTAGCCAAACATAAGTCTAAATGTTACTGTGAAAGTATTTTTTAGATGAGGTTAATATTTAAGTTATTATACTTTGAGTAAAGTGTGGAAACACTCCATTATGTGGGTGGGCCTTATTAAAATAGTTGAAGGCCTGAAGAGGAAAAAAAAACCCAGAAGTTCTCTGAGGAAGAAAGAATTGTTTGCACACTGCCTTTGGATTTGAGCTGCAACATTAACTCTTCTTAGGGTTGCCAGCCTGCAGGCTTGCCCTGCAAGGTTTTGAACTTGCCAGCTCTGATAATTATATTAGCCAATTTCTTAAAACAAATATTTCTTTCTCTCTATATATGTGCCTATCTTATTGGTTGGTTCTATTTCTCCGGAATATCCTGACTAACATAGAAGTCATGTAAGAATTGGGTATAACGGGGTGCCTGGGTAGCTCAGTGGGTTAAAGCCTCTACCTTCGGCTCAGGTCATGATCCCAGGTCCTGCGATCAAGCTCCGCATCAGGGTCTCTGCTCGATGGGGAACCTGCTTCCTCCTTCCTCTCTCTGCCTACTTGTGATCTCTGTCTGGCAAATAAATAAATAAAATCTTAAAAAAAAAAAAAGAATTGGCTATAACAAGGTTTATAGTGATAGTATTAGGATTGAAGGATCAAGTATAGTGTGAACAACTTTCATGGGACATTGTTCATATTATAGTTTATGACATTCCAGCATTGTATTACTTTTGCTAAAGCATTACAATAGTCACTGCTCCACTAATACATAAACAAACTTCACAAGGCTAAAAGGAAAGGAATATAAGCACAGTGTGATTTTTGCAGTTTTATTTTATTTAAAAATATTTTTCTTATTTATTTATTAGAGAGAGAGAGAGCATGAGAGGAGAGAGGTCAGCGGGAGAAGCAGACTCCCTGCTGGGCAGGGAGCCCAATGTGGGATTCGATCCAGGGACTCTAGGATCATGACCTGAGCTGAAGGCAGTGGCCTAACTGACTGAACCACCCAGGTGCCCCTAATTTTTAAATTTTTAATAAAGATTTATTCATTTATTTTTGAGAGAGAGAGAGAGAGTGTGTGTGGGGGGGGCAGAGGGAGACAGGGGGAGAATCTCAAGCAACTTCCCTGCTGAGCATGGAGCTCAACTGAGGACTTGATCCCATGACCCATGAGATCATGACCTCAGCAGAAACCAAGAGTTGGACGCTCAATTGCTCAACTAACTGAGTCACCCAGGCATTCCCCCTCCTTTTTTTTTTCTTTTTAAAGATGTGTTTATTTATTTTTAGAGAGAGAGCAGTTGCAGTTTAAACAAAATTTAAATATAATACAAAATTAAAGGAACAGATAGAGGTCTTTTGAAAAAACGAAGCAAGGTTATTTAACATAGAATCATTCTCTGGTCCTGCACTGCAAATAAATTCTACTACGTCTGTATCCATTCTCAAATTTATAAAATGGAGAAAAGTCCTTGTGAAATTTTTGACTGAAGACCTAAGCTACAAACCTACAATATTCCTTAGGACATCTTAAAATAAATCTTTGTAAGTTAAATGATTTTCAAGTACCTTTTATTTCCCTTAATTTTGAACATTGGGAAGGCACAAAACATGCTTGTCAGCCTCCAATCATGGCACCAGATTTCTGTTTTTGTTTTTTGTCCTCTGTCTCTTCCTCTCTCTCTTCCTGTCTGCCTGCCTTTTAAAGATATGGAAGATTCATTTTCAGGAAGAATTCAAGATATGGATGTTTTTGACAGTTGACAGTCATGCTTTGTTACCCTTGGATGTTTTGGTCTATTCATTGTAGTTCCATTTCTTGTCTTTGTAAAACTGAAATCTACACTGTGAATTTCCTCCTTTCCAGCTTCCTTTGCTTATAGAATTGGGCCCACACTACAGGGCCTGGCTTCAACTGATCTTTCTAGATTTGTCTGTGGCTATCACCCTATGCTCTGGTCATAAAGAACTTCTCATCCTATGAACAGGTTATAATTTCCCACACTTGTAATAATAAGTCATATGAAGGCTCCTGGCCAGGAGCCTCTACCTTCTCACTCTGTAGACTCCTAAGTATCCTCTGGGCATAGATATACTTCAAATGTTCTCTCCATTGTGCATTCAGTCTGAGTGCATAGGTGACACTCCGTGAATGTCTGTAACTGATTCAGAAGCAACACAAGAGTTAATTTGGTATAATTTATGAGCTAGGAGTGTAGGATCACTATTCAGCCTATTTTCTCCTTAAAAAAAAAAATAACAAATTTGTATAATCTACTAAGACTGCCTTTGCAAAAATAAAAGTAGAAAGATTCCACACCTGCTTATTTTCTACTTCATTTAGCTTTAGAAAAAGATAACTTTTTAAAAAAAATTTAATAGAAATATAGAGTGGGTGAAAGGAGGAGCAAGATGGCAGAGGAGTAAGAGACTGAAATTCATCAGGTCCCAGAAATTCATCTAGATAGTTATCAAACCATTCTGAACACCTACAAAATCAACAGGAGATGGAAGAGAAGAGGAATAGCAATTCTAGGAACAGAAAATCGACCATTTTCTGGTAGGTAGGACATGCAGAGAAGTGAATCTGAAACAATGGGAAGATAGAACACAAGGGAAGGGGACAGCTCCTGGGCAAGTGAGAGAGAGCAGCAGAGCACAAAATCGGAACTTTTAGAAGTCTGCTCCACTGAGGGACGTCACTCCAGAGGCTAAATGGGGTGTGATCCTGGGGGTTGTCTCAAGACCCACAGGGTCACAAAAAGACCAGGGAGGCCTGAGTGTGGCAGAGCTCCCACGTATTGGAGGGGAGAAGCTGGCTGCAGAGATGGAGCCAAGAACTGGGCTCTCATCTTGGGATTACCTTAGATGGTGATCCAAGGCACAGTTGAACCACTGCTCTTTGAGCAGGGACCCCACAAGTGGCAGAGCTAGGGAGACCCCCTCCTATCTTCTCTGGGAGGAGCAGCACGGGAGTGTGTGGCAGGAATCTGCTGACTTTGGAGACTCCAAACAGGGCTGTGCACCACATATAGAAACACTAGGTCACAGGCCGGGTGAGCTAGAGTGCAGCCGGAGACCAGGGATATGAGAGGGATTGACTGCTTATCTCTGAGGGTACAGTGAAGAGTGGGGCCCTGAGCTCTTGGCTCCTATGGGGCCTGGAGATTTGGAGGCTGCCATTATCATTCCCGTCCTCCAAAGCTCTATGGAAAGTGTTCAGGGAACAAAAGCTACTGAGAGCGAACCCAAGCAGAATAGTTAGCCTGGCCCCTGGCAAGGGCAGTGCACTTCCGCCTCAGACAAAGACATTTGAGAATCACTGCAACAGACCTCTCCCCCAGAAAATCAGCAAGAACATCCAGCCAAAACCAAGTTCACTGATCAATGAGAACTGTGGAATGCCAGAGCTAGGAGAAAGAACCACATAGAATTCATGGCTTTTTCCCCCTATGATCCTTTAGTCTTATAAAGTTAAATTTTTTTTTAGTTTTATTTTTTTCTTATCCTAATTTAAAAATAATTCCCCTCTTTTCTATTTTAATGTTTTTTTTTAACTCTTTTATCTTATCACTACATTTTAAAAAATGTTTTCAAATTTTCATTGGTATAGTCATATCCTTTCATTGTATTTAACCTTATTTTTTGTATACATACAGGTTTTGTTTTTTTTCCTTTATAATTTTGGGATACAATTTCTTCAAATAGATCAAAAGATACCCTAAATCTAGCACATGGCTTTGTTCTAGTCTCCAGCCTGATCACATTCTTTCCTCTTCTTTTTTAATTTTCTTTTTCAACCTTCTTATCTTATTAATTCCTTTTTAAGAATCTCTTTTGATTTTTATCTTTACGGTCATATTCCATCTCTTCATCGTATTTACCCTTGTTTTTGTATATATATGTTTTTCCTTCTTTAAAATTTTGGGAAGTAGTTTCTTCTAATAGACCAAAATACAGTCAAAATCAAGTGTGTGGATCTGATCTATTCACCAGTCTAATATATATATATATGTTTTTTTTTCTTCCTCCTTCTTCTCCTCCCAGTTTCAGGGGCCTTCTGATTTGGTTAGTGTATATTTTCTGGGGTTGTTGATACCCTTTTAGTATTTTGTTCTCTCATTTATCTATTCTTATCTGGATAAAATGACAAGGCAGAAAAACTCACCACAAAAAAAGAACAAGAGACAACACTACAGCTAGGGACCTAATCAATATGAACATTAGTAATATGTCAGAACTAGCATCCAGAATGACAATTACCAAGGTGCTAGCTGGGATCAAAAAAACCATGGATAATATTAAAGAATCCCTTTCTGGAGAAATAAAAGAACTAAAATCTAACCAAGTTGAAATAAAAAAAAGCTATTAATGAGGTGCAATAAAAAATGGAGGCTCTTACTGCTAGGATAAATGAGGCAGAAGAAAGAATTAGTGATATAGAAGACCAAATGACAGAGAATAAAGAAACTGAGAAAAGAGAGATAAACAACTACTGGACCAAGGGGGGAGCATTCGAGAGATAAGTGATATCATAAGATGAAACAGTATTAGAATAATTGGGCTCCCAGAAGAAGAAGAAAGAGAGAGAAGGGCAGAAGGTATATTGGTGCAAATTATAGTAGAGAATTTCCCTAATTTGGCAAAGGGACAAGAATCAAAATCCAGGAAGCACAAAGAAGCCCCATCAAAATCAATAAAAATAAGTCCACAGCCCACCATCTAATAGTATAACTTACAAGTCTTAGTGACAAAGAGAAAATCCTGAAAATAGCTTGGGACAAGAGGTCTGTAACATACAATGGTAGAAATATTAGACTGTCACCAGACCTATTCACAGAGACCTGGAAGGCCAGAAGGGACTGGCATGGTATATTCAGAGCACTAACTGAGATAAATATGCAGTCAAGAATACTATATCCAGCTAGGCTGTCACTGAAAATAAAAGGAGAGATAAAAAGCTTCCAGGACAAATGAAAACTGAAAGAATTTGCAAACACCAAACCAGCCCCACAGGAAATACTGAAAGAGGTCCTCTAAACAAAGACAGCCTAAAACTAACAAACCAGAACAGAACGGATATACAGTAACAGTCACCTTACAGGCAATATGGTAGCACTAAATTCTTATCTTTCAATAGTTACCCTGAATATAAATGGGCTAAATGCCCTAATAAAAAAACACAGGGTATCAGAATGGATTAAAAAAAAAACAACACAAAAAACAAGACCCATTGATATGTTGTCTACAAGAAACTCATTTTAGACCCAAAGACACCTCCAGATTTAAAGTGAGGGGGTAGAAAATTATTTACCATGCTAATGGACATCAAAAGAAAGCTGGGGTGGCAATCCTTACATCATTAAGTTAGGTTTTAAGCCAAAGACTATAATAAGAGATGAGGAAGGACACCAAATTGTTCGATCCTCTTGTTGAACAGACCCTTTAAATACTTATTACTTGATACTTTAAATATCTATGCCCCTAACATGGGAGCAGCCAATTATATAAACCAGCTAATCACAAAATCAAAGAAACACATCAACAATACTACAGTAATAGTAGGGGACTTTAACACCCCCCTTACTGAAATGGACAGATCATCTAAGAAAAGATCAACAAGGAAATAAAGGTCTTAAATAACACACTGGATCAGATGGACATCAAAGATATATTTAGAACATTCCATCCCAAAGCAACAGAGTACACATTCTTCTCTAGTGTACATGGAGCATTCTCCAGAATAGATCACATCCTGGGTCACAAATCAGGTCTCAACTTGTACCAAAAAATTGGGATCATTCTCTGCATATTTTCAGACCACAATGCTCTGAAACTAGAACTCAATCATAAGAGGAAAGATGGAAAGAACTCAAATACATGGAGGCTAAAGAGCATCCTACTAAAGAATGAATGAGTGAACCAGGAAATGAAAGAAGAATTTAAAAAAAAATCATGGAAACAAATGAAAATGAAAACACAACTGTTCAAAATCTTTGGGTCACAGCAAAGGCAGTTCTGAGAGGAAGGTATATAGCAATACAAGCCTTTCTCAAGAAACAAGAAAGGTATCAAGTACACAACCTAACCCTACACCTAAAGGAGCTGGAGAAAGAACAGCAAAGAAAGTCTAAACCCAGAAGGAGAAAAGAAATAATAAAGATCAGAGCATAAATCAGTGATATAGAATCCAAAAAATCAGTAGAACAAATCAATGAATCTAGGAGCTGGTTCTTTGAAAGAATTAATGAGATTGATAAACCCCTGGACAGATTTATCAAAAATAAAAGAGAAAAGACCCAAATAAATAAAATCATGAATGAAAGAAGAGAGATTACAACCAACATCAAAGAAATACAATTATAAGAACATATTATGAGCAACTATACGTTAGCAAGTTTGACAATCTGGAAGAAATAGATGCATTCCTAGAGACATATAAACTACCACAACTGAACCAGGAAGAAATAGAAAACCTGAACAGACTCATAACCAGTACGATTGAAGCAGTCATCAAAAATCTCCCAACAAACAAGAGCCTGGGGCCAGACGGCTTCCCAGGGGAATTCTACCAAACATTTAAAGAAGAATTAACACGTATTCTCCTGAAACTGCTCCAAAAAATAGAAATGGAAGAAAAACTTCCAAACTAATTTTATGAGGCCAGCATTACCTTGATTGCAAAACCAGACAAAAACCCCATCAAAAAAGAGAATTGCAGACCAATATCCTTGATGAACACAGATGCGAAAATTCTCACCAAAATACTGGCCAATAAGGATCAAACAGTACATTAAAAGATTATTCACCACGACCAAGTGGGATTTATTCCAGGGCTGCAAGTTTGGTTCAACATCCACAAATCAATCAATGTGATACAATACATTAACAAAAGAAAGAACAAGAACCATCTGATATTCTCAGTAGATGCTGAAAAAGCATTTGACAAAGTACAGCATCCTTTCTTGATCAAAACTCTTCACAGTGTGGGCCTTGAGGGTACATACCTCAATATCATCAAAGCCATCTATGAAAAACCCACAGCAAATATCATTCCAATGGGGAAAAACTGACAGCTTTTCTCCTAAGGTCAGGAACACGGCAGGGAGATACTGGAAAGTATCTCCACTGTTATTCAACACTACTAGGAGTCGCCTCAGCAATCAGACAACAACAAAAAATAAAAGGCATTGGAATCAGCAAAGAAGAAGTCAGACTCTCACTCTTTGTAGATGATAAGATATTTTATGTGGAAAACCCAAAAAGACTCAAAACCCAAAAGACTCCATTCCAAATCTGCTAGAACTTGTATAGGAATTCAGTAAAGTGTCAGGATATAGAATCAATGCACAGAATCAGTTGCATTTCTATACAGCAACAGCAAGACAGAAGAAAGAGAAATGAAGGAGTCGATCCTATTTAAAATTACATCCCCAACCATAAGATACCTAGGAATAAACTTAACCACAGAGGCAAAGAATCTGTACTCAGGAAACTATAAAGTACTCATGAAAGAAATTGAGGAAGACACAAAGGAATAGAAAAACATTCCATGCTCATGGATTGGAAGAACAAATATTCTGAAAATGTCTATGGTACCTAAAGCAGTCTATACATTTAATACAATCCCTATCAAAATACCATCAAATTTTTTCAAAAAAATGGAACAAATAATCCTAAAACTTATATGCAACCAGAAAAAGGCCCTGAATAGCCAGAGGAATGTTGAAAATAAAAGCCAAAGTTGGTGGCATCACAATTCCTGATTTCAAGCTGTATTACAAAGTGGTCATCATCAAGACGGTATGGTTCTGGCACAAAAACAGACACACAGATCAATGGAACAGAATAGAGACCCCAGAAATGGACCTTCAACTCTATGGTCAACTAGTCTTTAACAAAGCAGGAAAGACTGTCCAATGGTAAAGACAGTCTTTTCAACAAGTGGTGTTGGGAAGATTGGACAGCCACATGCAGAAGAATGAAACTGGGCCATTTCCATAGACCACAGACAAAAATAGACTCAAAATAGATTAAAGACCTCAATGAGAGAAGAAATAAAAACCAAAATCCTTGAGGAGAACACAGGCAGCAACCTCTTTGACCTCAGCTATAGCAACTCTTCCTAGAAACATCACCAAAGGCAAGGGAAGCAAGAACAAAAATGAACTACTGAGACTTAATCAAGATCAAAAGCTTTTGCACAGCAAAGGATACAGTCAACAAAACCAAAGACAACTGACAGAATGGGAAAAGATATTCGCAAATGACATATCAGCTAAAGAGCTAGTATTCAAAACCTATAAAGAACTTATTAAACTCAACATCCAAAGAACATATAATCCAATTCAGAGGACACGAACAGACATCCAATGGCTCACAGACACATGAAAAAGTGCTCAACATTACTCGGCATCAGAGAAATACAAATCAAAACCATGATGAGATACTACCTCACGCCAGTCAGAATGGCTAAAATTAACAAGTTAGGAAATGACAGATGTTGGTAAGGATGCATACAAAGGGGAACTCTCCTACACTGCTAGTGGGAATGCAAGCTGGGGAAGCCACTCTGGAAAACAATACGGAGTTTCCTCAAAAAGTTGAAAATAGAGCTACCCTATGACCCAGCAATGGTACTACTGGGTATTTACCCCAAATATACAAATGTAGTGATCCAAAGGGTCACGTGCACCTAAAAGGTTACAGCGGTAATGTCTACAGTAGCCAAACTATGGAAAGAAACTAGATGTCCATCAACAGATGAATGGATAAAGGATATCCATAGGGATGGGTTGGCTGGGTTATGGACATTGGGGAGGTTATGTGCTATGATGAGCCTGTGAAATGTGTAAGCCTGATGATTCACAGACCTTTACACCAGGACAAATAATACATTATATGTTAATGAAGATAAATAGAAATATAAATGGAAATGGTTTTTTTCTGGAAGAAAATGTATTTTTAATGGAAATGTCAGAAAAGGCCCTGATGAATGAATCTGTTTATGACTAAAATCAAGATGTGAAGATTTAACCTTTTTTCTCAATTAGATGTTGCTGATTTTATGGATTTAAAGAAATATATGTAAAAACAAAGGAAAATACTCTGATATTAGAAACTGATAACTTCCCAATTAGAGATAATCCCATAGAAGTCATTGGTATAGGCGGAGTCAAGATGGCGGAGAAGTAGCAGGCTGAGACTACTTCAGCTAGCCGGAGATCAGCTAGATAGCTTATCTAAAGATTGCAAACACCTAAAAATCCATCGGCAGATCGAAGAGAAGAAGAACAGCAATTCTGGAAACAGAAAAACAACCACTTTCTGAAAGGTAGGATGGGCGTAGAAGTGAATCCAAAGTGACGGGAAGATAGACCCCGGGGGGAGGGGCCAGCTCCCGGCAAGCGGCGGAGCAACCGCGCACAAAATCAGGACTTTTAAAAGTCTGTTCCGCTGAGGGACATCGCTCCAGAGGCTAAACCGGGGCGAAGCCCACGTGGGGTCAGCGTGGCCTCAGGTCCCGCAGGGTCACAAAAGGATCGGGGTGTCTGAGTGTCGCAGAGTTTGCGGGTATTGGAACGGGAAAGCCGGCTACAGAGACAGAGCCGACAGTAAGCTCACAGCTCCGTGTTACCTTGAACCGGTCGCAGGCTCGGTGAGCTCGGAGCGCGGCCGGAGGTCAGGCAGACGGGAGTAACTGGGTGCTGTTCTCTGAGGGCGCACTGAGGAGTGGGGCCCTGGGCTCTCGGCTCCTCCGGGCCAGAGACCAGGAGGTTGCCATTTGTATTCCCGTCCTCTGGAACTCTACGGAAAGCGCTCAGGGAACAAAAGCTCCTGAAAGCAAACCCGAGCGGATTACTCACCCCGGCCCCTGTTAAGGGCGGTGCAATTCTGCCTGGGGCAAGGACACTTGAGAATCACTAAAACAGGCCCCTCCCCCAGAAGATCAACAAGAAATCCAGCCGAGACCAAGTTCACCTACCAAAGAGTGTGGTTTCAATACCAAGGAGAGCAGCAGAATTCCAGAGGAGGAGAAAGCAAAGCATGGAACTCATGGCTTTTTCCCTGTGATTTTTTTTTAGTCTTGCAGTTAATTTGATTTTTTTCTTTTTCATTTTTTGTTTTTGGTTTTTTTTCCTCACCTTCTGGTAAATTTTTTTTAAACTTTTACCTTTTTCTTTTTTAACATTTTTTAACTAGTTTATCCAATATATATATTTTTTCTTTTTTATATTTTTCTTATGTGTTTTCTTTTTTTAAATTCTTTTCTTTTCTTTTTTTTTCTTTTTTCTTTTTTTTTTTCTTTCTTCCTTTTTGAACCTCTTTTTATCCCCTTTCTACCCCCCCCCTCACTATTTGGGATCTCTTCTAATTTGGTTAAAGCATATTTTCCTGGGGTTGTTGCCACCTTTTTAGTATTTTACTTGCTCCTTCATATACTCTTATCTGGACAAAATGACAAGACGGAAAAATTCAACACAAAAAAAAGAACAAGAGGCAGTACAGAAGGCTAGGGACCTAATCAATACAGACACTGGTAATATGTCAGATCTAGAGTTCAGAATGACAATTCTCAAGATTCTAGCCGGGCTCGAAAAAGGCATGGAAGATATTAGAGAAACCCTCTCGAGAGATATAAAAGCCCTTTCTGGAGAAATAAAAGAACTAAAATCTATCCAAGTTGAAATCAAAAAAGCTATTAATGAGGTGCAATCAAAAATGGAGGCTCTAACTGCTAGGATAAATGAGGCAGAAGAAAGAATTAGTGATATAGAAGACCAAATGACAGAGAATAAAGAAGCTGAGCAAAAGAGGGACAAACAGCTACTGGACCCCGAGGGGAGAATTCGAGAGATAAGTGACACCATAAGACGAAACAACATTAGAATAATTGGGATTCCAGAAGAAGAAGAAAGAGAGAGGGGAGCAGATGGCATACTGGAGAGAATTATTGGGGAGAATTTCCCCAATATGGCAAAGGGAACGAGCATCAAAATTCAGGAGGTTCAGAGAACGCCCCTCAAAATCAATAAGAATAGGCCCACACCCCGTCACCTAATAGTAAAATTTACAAGTCTCAGTGACAAAGAGAAAATCCTGAAAGCAGCCCGGGAAAAGAAGTCTGTAACATACAATGGTAAAATTATTAGATTGGCAGCTGACTTATTCACAGAGACCTGGCAGGCCAGAAAGAGCTGGCATGATATTTTCAGAGCACTAAACGAGAAAAACATGCAGCCAAGAATACTATATCCAGCTAGGCTATCATTGAAAATAGAAGGAGAGATTAAAAGCTTCCAGGACAAACAAAAACTGAAAGAATTTGCAAACACCAAACCAGCTCTACAGGAAATATTGAAAGGGGTCCTCTAAGCAAAGAGAGAGCCTACAAGTGGTAGATCAGAAAGGAACAGAGACCATATACAGTAACAGCCACCTTACAGGCAATACAATGGCACTAAATTCATATCTCTCAATAGTTACCCTGAATGTTAATGGACTAAATGCCCCTGTCAAAAGACACAGGGCATCAGAATGGATACAAAAACAAAACCCATCTATATGTTGCCTCCAAGAAACTCATTTTAAGCCCGAAGACACCTCCAGATTTAAAGTGAGGGGGTGGAAAAGAATTTACCATGCTAATGGACATCAGAAGAAAGCTGGGGTGGCAATCCTTATATCAGATCAACTAGATTTTAATCCAAAGACTATAATAAGAGATGAGGAAGGACACTATATCATACTCAAAGGGTCTGTCCAACAAGAAGATTTAACAATTTTAAATATCTATGCCCCCAATGTGGGAGCAGCCAACTATATAAACCAATTAATAACAAAATCAAAGAAGCACATCAACAATAATACAATAATAGTAGGGGACTTTAACACTCCCCTCACTGAAATGGACAGATCATCCAAGCAAAAGATCAGCAAGGAAATAAAAGCCTTAAACGACACACTGGACCAGATGGACATCACAGATATATTCAGAACATTTCATCCCAAAGCAACAGAATACACATTCTTCTCTAGTGCACATGGAACATTCTCCAGAATAGATCACATCCTCGGTCCTAAATCAGGACTCAGCCGGTATCAAAAGATTGGGATCATTCCCTGCACATTTTCAGACCACAATGCTCTAAAGCTAGAACTCAACCACAAAAGGAAGTTTGAAAAGAACCCAAATACATGGAGACTAAACAGCATCCTTCTAAAGAATGAATGGGTCAACCGGGAAATTAAAGAAGAATTGAAAAAAATCATGGAAACAAATGATAATGAAAATACAACGGTTCAAAATCTGTGGGACACAACAAAGGCAGTCCTGAGAGGAAAATATATAGCGGTACAAGCCTTTCTCAAGAAACAAGAAAGGTCTCAGGTACACAACCCAACCCTACACCTAAAGGAGCTGGAGAAAGAACAAGAAAGAAACCCTAAGCCAAGCAGGAGAAGAGAAATCATAAAGATCAGAGCAGAAATCAATGAAATAGAAACCAAAAAGACAATAGAGCAAATCAACGAAACTAGGAGCTGGTTCTTTGAAAGAATTAATAAAATTGATAAACCCCTGGCCAGACTTATCAAAAAGAAAAGAGAAAGGACCCAAATAAATAAAATCATGAATGAAAGAGGAGAGATCACAACTAACACCAAAGAAATACAAACTATTATAAGAACATACTATGAGCAACTCTACGGCAATAAATTTGACAATCTGGAAGAAATGGATGCATTCCTAGAAACATATAAACTACCACAACTGAACCAGGAAGAAGTAGAAAGCCTGAACAGACCCATAACCAGTAAGGAGATTGAAGCAGTCATTAAAAATCTCCAAACAAACAAAAGCCCAGGGCCAGACGGCTTCCCGGGGAAATTCTACCAAACATTTAAAGAAGAACTAATTCCTATTCTCCTGAAACTGTTCCAAAAAATAGAAATGGAAGGAAAACTTCCAAACTCATTTTATGAGGCCAGCATCACCTTGATCCCAAAACCAGACAAGGATTCCATCAAAAAAGAGAGCTATAGACCAATATCCTTGATGAACACAGATGCGAAAATACTCAACAAAATACTAGCCAATAAGATTCAACAGTACATTAAAAGGATTATTCACCACGACCAAGTGGGATTTATTCCAGGGCTGCAAGGTTGGTTCAACATCCGCAAATCAGTCAATGTGATACAACACATCAATAAAAGAAAGAACAAGAACCATATGATACTCTCAATAGATGCTGAAAAAGCATTTGACAAAGTACAGCATCCCTTCCTGATCAAAACTCCTCAAAGTGTAGGGATAGAGGGCACATACCTCAATATCATCAAAGCCATCTATGAAAAACCCACCGCAAATATCATTCTCAATGGAGAAAAACTGAAAGCTTTTCCGCTAAGGTCAGGAACACGGCAGGGATGTCCATTATCACCACTGCTATTCAACATAGTACTAGAGGTCCCAGCCTCAGCAATCAGACAACAAAAGGAAATTAAAGGCATCCAAATTGGCAAAGAAGAAGTCAAATTATCACTCTTCGCAGATGATATGATACTATATGTGGAAAACCCAAAAGACTCCACTCCAAAACTGCTAGAACTTATACAGGAATTCAGTAAAGTGTCAGGATATAAAATCAATGCACAGAAATCAGTTGCATTTCTCTACACCAACAGCAAGACAGAAGAAAGAGAAATTAAGGAGTCAATCCCATTTACAATTGCACCCAAAACCATAAGATACCTAGGAATAAACCTAAGCAAAGAGGCACAGAATCTATACTCAGAAAACTATAAAGTACTTATGAAAGAAATTGAGGAAGACACAAAGAAATGGAAAAATGTTCCATGTTCCTAGATTGGAAGAATAAATATTGTGAAAATGTCTATGCTACCTAAAGCAATCTACACATTTAATGCAATTCCTATCAAAGTACCACCCATCTTTTTCAAAGAAATGGAACAAATAATTCTAAAATTTATATGGAACCAGAAAAGACCTCGAATAGCCAAAGGGATATTGAAAAAGAAAGCCAACGTTGGTGGCATTACAATTCCGGACTTCAAGCTCTATTACAAAGCTGTCATCATCAAGACAGCATGGTACTGGCACAAAAACAGACACATAGATCAATGGAACAGAATAGAGAGCCCAGAAATAGACCCTCAACTCTATGGTCAACTAATCTTCGACAAAGCAGGAAAGAATGTCCAATGGAAAAAAGACAGCCTCTTCAATAAATGGTGCTGGGAAAATTGGACAGCCACATGTAGAAAAATGAAATTGGACCATTTTCTTACACCACACACAAAAATAGACTCAAAATGGATGAAGGACCTCAATGTGAGAAAGGAATCCATCAAAATCCTTGAGGAGAACACAGGCAGCAACCTCTTCGACCTCAGCCGCAGCAACATCTTCCTAGGAACAACGCCAAAGGCAAGGGAAGCAAGGGAAAAAATGAACTATTGGGATTTCATCAAGATCAAAAGCTTTTGCACAGCAAAACAAACAGTTAACAAAATCAAAAGACAACTGACAAAATGAGAGAAGATATTTGCAATCGACATATCAGATAAAGGACTAGTGTCCAGAATCTATAAAGAACTTAGCAAACTCAACACCCAAAGAACAAATAATCCAATCAAGAAATGGGCAGAGGACATGAACAGACATTTCTGCAAAGAAGACATCCAGATGGCCAACAGACACATGAAAAAGTGCTCCATATCACTCGGCATCAGGGAAATACAATCAAAACCACAATGAGATATCACCTCACACCAGTTAGAATGGCTAAAATAAACAAGTCAGGAAATGACAGATGCTGGCGAGGATGCGGAGAAAGGAGAACCCTCCTACACTGTTGGTGGGAATGCAAGCTGGTGCAGCCACTCTGGAAAACAGCATGGAGGTTCCTCAAAATGTTGAAAATAGAACTGCCCTATGACCCAGCAATTGCACTATTGGGTATTTACCCTAAAGATACAAACGTAGTGATCCAAAGGGGCACATGCACCCGAATGTTTATAGCAGCAATGTCCACAATAGCCAAACTATGGAAAGGACCTAGATGTCCATCAACAGATGAATGGATCAAGAAGATGTGGTATATATACACAATGGAATACTATGCAGCCATCAAAAGAAATGAAATCTTGCCATTTGCGACAACATGGATGGAACTAGAGCATATCATGTGTAGTGAAATAAGTCAAGCAGAGAAAGACAACTATCATATGATCTCCCTGATATGAGGAAGTGGTGATGCAACATGGGGGCTTAAGTGGGTAGGAGAAGAATCAATGAAACAAGATGGGATTGGGAGGGAGACAAACCATAAGTGACTCTTAATCTCACAAAACAAACTGAGGGTTGCTGGGGGGAGGGAGGTTGGGAGAAGGGGGTGGGATTATGGACATTGGGGAGGGCATGTGCTTTGGTGAGTGCTGTGAAGTGTGTAAACCTGGTGATTCACAGACCTGTACCCCTGGGGATAAAAATATATGTTTATAAAAAATAAAAAATTAAAAAAAAAAGAAGTCATTGGTATATAACTTAACGTTTTTTTTTTTTTTAAGAGAGCCAATTGTTGTTACCTATTCTTAGTTAAGTTAGTCATCAAAATATAGAGAGTGTTATAACATTTTTAAAATACTGTGAAAATAATTTAGCTTTGTGGCTTTCACACCTCACTAGAAGCAATCATTGATTTGGTTTGTATTATCATAAAACAATGTTATTTATAAGATCCTCCTTTTACAAGGGTGCCTGGCTGGTTCAGTCAGTTAAGCTAAACATCTGCCTTTGGGTCAATCATGATCCCCGTGTCCTGGCAGGGAGCCTGAGCCCTGGAATCTTGCATTGGGCTCTTTGCTCACTGCGGAGCCTGATTTTCCCTCTGCTCAGCCCCTTCCCCATTCCTGCTCCTTCTCACTCACAATCTCTCAAAAATAAATAAATAAAATCTTAAAAAAAATAAAATCTTAAAAAAATCATTCTTTTACTATTTCCTTGGTCCACTATTCAGCTCCTACCTCTTATTCCCTTGGTTTATCTACCTTGCAAAAATTCTTACAACTGGTTATTTGCAATGTGATATGTTGCTGAAATAAGCAAGAAAATCAAATTTATGTTAAAAATTTGGGACACTGTAAACATAACTCTGTTGATTCATACAGAGTTTGAGGTGAGCAAAAATATCCAAGTGTAAAAAATTTGTTATAAAACTGACTGTGGCTCTTTTTATATTTGTAATATTTCAATTTTAGGCATAAATTTGGAACTTTTATGTTGTTGAAATTAATCTTGACTTTGCTTATTGTTTCAAATATTCAATTATTTTTAAGTTTTGTAATCTAACACATTTTAAACTGTTCCTTTTTACTTTGTGTCATCTGTCTATTTGAAAATCACATGGTTCATATCTTCATAAAAATCTGGTTAGGGGTGCCTGGGTGGCTCAGTCGGTTGAGTGGTTGCCTTCAGCTCAGGTGTTGATCCCAGGGTCCTGGGATGGAGCCCTGCATTGGGCTCCCTGCTCAGCAGAGAGCCTGCTTCTCTCTCTCCCTCTGCCTGCTGCTCTGCATACTTGTGCTATCTCTCTGTCGAATAAAGAAATAAAATCTTAAAAAGAAAATCTGGATATATCAAGAAAAGAGTCATAGAATACTGACCTAACACTGGTATCCTATGGAGCCAGGGGTGAACCTAACACTGAAAGTGACTCTGCCCAACCATTTTACCATACAGCTTCTGCTTCTTCATACTGTCCCCAATGGTGTTGATTATGTATTTTTAAGACATAGATTTCTGTCTGGATTACATTTTTTTGCTGTCTTCACTTTCATCTTAGAGGATCACATCTAGTCTCATGGCTTAAAATATATCAATGTGTTAATATGCCCAAATTTATTACTCCAGCTTGGACATCTCCTCTGAACTTAGATTTATTCATCAAACTGCCTACATGACATTTCATCTGGAGGTCTAACTCCCACTTCAAATGAACATATCCCCAAATAGTCTGTTTCTCTCCCCCTCACCCTAAACTTAAAGACTTCTTATTTTGCAAATGGTATCTTTGTTCTTCTTGTTCCTTAGGCTTAAATCCATGGAGTCAGCTTTGATTCCTTTCTCTCTCTTTTTCTCTCTCTCTGCAACAGCAAAAACTTTGGCCCCTTTCTTTAAATATATCCAGTATTGGGGGATACGAACCATGAGAGACTGTGGACTCTGAGAAATTAACTGAGGGTTTTGGAGGGGAGGGCGGTGGGAGGTTGGGTGAGCCTGGTGGTGGGTATTGTGGAGGACACGTATTGCATGGAGCACTGGGTGTGGTGCATAAACAAGGAATTCTGGAACACTGAAAAGAAATTAAAAAGTAAATAAAAATTTAATTAAAAAAAAGGCAAATCAAAACCATAATGAGATACCACTTTTCACCCACTAGGATGGCTGTAATCAAAAGTATAATAAGGGTGGGAATTAAGGCATACACGTGCCATGGTGAGTGACAAGTGATGTATGGGTGTGTTGAATCACTATATTGTATGCCTGAAACTAATAAAACACTATATGTTATATATAAAAAAATATATCCAATATTTGGCCCCTTCTTAACAACTCTGCTCTTACTACTCTGGGTCTGGTCATGATCATCTCTTCTATGCATAGTTGCAGTAACGACTATTTGATCTCCTCACTGTTCACTTTTGTTTCCACAGTCTATTCTCCACATTATAGGTGGGATGATCCCTTCAAACTGATCTTAAATAGTCATCTGCTTAATTCTTCACTGGCATTTGCATGTCACAGTACAATCTGGGTTTATCCTAGAGCCTCCAAGGTCCGCCTTTAACTTGCCCCCCACTGCCTGGCTCTCTCCCTCCCTCCCTTTCTTCCTTCCTTCTTTGATTCTTTCCTCCTTTCTTTCCTTCCTTTAAGTAGGCTCCATGCCCAACATGGAGCTCAATAAGGTGCTTGAACTCACAACCCTGAGATCAAGACTTGAGCTGATATCAAGAGTTAGACACTTAACTGACTGAGCCACCCAGGTGTCCCAGCTTCCCTTTCTCTCTCTTTCTTCCTTCCTTCCTTCCTTCCTTCCTTCCTTCCTTCCTTCCTTCCTTCCTATCTTTCTTTTCCTTCCTTCCTTCCTTCCTTCCAATTTATATGAGAGAGAGAGAGAGAGAGCGAGCACACACAAGCATGTGTGTGAGCAGGAGTAGGGACAGGCGGGGAAGGAGAGGAGCAAGCAGACTTCATGTTAAGCATAGAGCCTGACATAGGTCTTGATCCCAACACCCTGTGATTAAGACCTGAGCTGAAATCAAGAATTGGAAGCTCAACTCACTGAGCCACTTTGATGCCCCAGACTCCCTTTCTTTTACTGTCTTCTGACTATTTTGCTTCCTATCACTCTACCTTTGCTTCAGCTATTCTGGCTTCTTTAGGATGCTCCTGACTCAGGGCCTCATTTTGTCTGTCTTCCTGTAATATTGTCCTTCTGTCCATCTCTTCCTTCCCTTCCCCAGTATCTGCACGCCTCGCTTCCTTGCCTCTTGCAGTCTTTTGCTTACTCAGTTGCATTTCATGAGAGCAGCCTTTTTTGACCGGTACCATTCTCATCTTCCTTAGCCTGTTCAATTTTGTTCATAGAATTATCACCTCCAAACATGTTTCTTTTTTTTTTTTTTTTAAAGATTTTATTTATTTATTTGAAAGAGAGAAATCACAAGTAGATGGAGAGGCAGGCAGAGAGAGAAAGAGAGGGAAGCAGGCTCCCTGCCGAGCAGAGAGCCCGATGCGGGACTCGATCCCAGGAGCCTGAGATCATGACCTGAGCCGAAGGCAGCGGCTTAACCCACTGAGCCACCCAGGCGCCCCAAACATGTTTCATATTTATTTTTTAATTCCCCTCTTTTGGGATTTAAGCTCTATGCGTGCAAGTATTTGTTTTCAACTGTTGTATTCCCAGTGGCTAAAATGATGCCTGAAACATAGTAGGAACTTAATAAATGCCATTGAATGAACAGAATGAACAGATAATTGAATAGATGAATCAGTGAACATTACCGGCAGAATTAAATGTTAATGAGAAACGCTTATATGCAGTACAATGCAATAAGAAGAGGTGAGGATGGTAAAAAAAAAAACATCCAAAAGTAAAAATTTCTGTCATGCACTTTTTTCTACCAAAAAAAAAAAAAAAGTCTCTAGGGGCACCTGGGTGGCTCATTGGGTTAAGCCTCTGCCTTCAGCTCCGGTCATGATCTCAGGGTTCTGGAACAGAGCTCTGCATCTGGCTCTCTGCTCAGTGGGGAGCCTGCTTCCCCCTCTTTCCCTCTCTCTCTGCCTGCCTCTTTGCCTACTTATGATCTCTCTCTCTGTCAAATAAATAAATAAATAAAATATTTTAAAAAGCCTCTCAATTTGAATTTGGCCATCTAAAAACTCTAAATCCAAAACATTAGTAATAGAAGACATGGTTAGGCACAATTCTCTGAACGTCAGGCCAATCCAGAGCTAATTTGGGGTTTGTCACGCATTGTCAAGGTACATTCATAAATGGGAAATGGCATGCATAGTAGCAAAGACAGAGTTTAATTGTATTTAAATTATTTCAAGAACAGCCTGAAGAACTCTTTTCTGACACCAATTAGGAGAGAGTGGTTTCTAAAGAATAAGTCATCTGTTGAAGACAGACACACAGATTATTTGAATCTAACTCCACATAAATTATAGACTGTTGATTTTGTTAAAACATAAGGCAATAAAAATAATAAATGCCATATAAGCAAGAGCTTTGACTTTATGGAAAAATTGATACGGTGTTTTCGTATTCATCGTAAAAGCACTCGCCTTGAACAACTCGACTTTGCTGATGATGCTGAGGTTCACATCCACGGTGAGGGCTAACTGCATGGTGAGAGGCAGGGTGCAGAGCAGATCAGACTCATCTTTACAAACACAGAAACCCACAAGCAGAACAATTAATAAAAAATCACGTAAGTATCAGAGAAATTTTAAAAATTAAGGAAATAAAGTGCCAACTCTTTTTATAAATAGCTACATCAAATTCTATACTTTTATTACTTCTATTGGACATACATATGTATCACAATCACACTATCACTTTCATGGAGAAAAGAAGTATTTTAAGTATTGATGACATAATAGCTCTGAATAGTTTTAGGACATTGTGGTTACTGAAACTTAAGATGTAAAGTTTAGTGATTATTGGACATGGCTCGTGAGCAACCTAATGGAAAAAGGATCTTGTTTTTGTCTTGATTCTGTAAATTCCAGCTCTAACATCCTGAGGATGGCAAGTTATAATGAGTACCATGGGCCATTTGAAAGCTCACTGAGCTCGGTCACTATCTTCTTTGACCCTTGTGACAACCGTAAGGGTAAGTGTTCTCATTCCTGCTTTGCAGAAAAAATAAACAAACAAAAAAGAACCGAGATTCAGAGAGATTGTAAGTGACTTGTTAAATTATGCATAACTGGTAGATGGCTCAGCTGGGAATGAAATCTAAAAGGAACTGTGCTGGGGTGCCTGGGTAGCTTAGTCGTTAGGTGTCTGCCTTCAGCTTGGGTCGTGATCCCAGGGTCCTGGTATTGAGTCCCACGTCAGGCTCCTTGCTCAGTGGGAAACCTGTTTCTCTCTCTCCCACTTCCCCTTGCTTGTGTTCCCTCTCTCACTGTGTCTCTCTTTGTCAAATAAATAAAATCTTTAAAAAATTCAATAAAAAAAAGAAATTTGCTGAGTAAATTCAAATTATTGTTATTTACTTTCTTATTAACTCAATGAAGAATGCAAATACATTAATGATTTTTCTGTATGTGAATTTAATGATGGACCTTCAGGCTGATAAAATGTTCCATAAACAAATCTGTCCACTCTTAGTCTCTAGTATGGTACAAATTTCTGAGAATTGATTATTTTTGATGTTTCCTTACAACCATTTAGAAAAAAAAAGAATTGATATATCCTTATTTTGATTCCAATATTGATTCTAAATATGAATATCCTTTCTATAACTCCTTGTTTCCAAGGACTGTTTGTATTTAGTTTCCTCCTAAATCAAGGAGTTGGAGCAGTATCTACAGTTAGAGAGAAGGAAGGAACCTGTTAGTGCTTCTTTTGCTGTTCTTCCTCACTTAACACATCCTCAGGAATAGCTTTTTCAGCATTGGCATAACTGGTAAGTTATGTTTGGATATGTGAAAGAAAATCTCATGGTATTAAACTAATACTCTAAAGATCATTTAGTTGTTTTCCAGTCTTTTGCTCAAATCCAATTACTTCCTGCTTCTAACTTAGAGAACTTGCATTACAGGGACATGCTATACGGGGATTTAATTGGCCTTGCTTACCTAGCATTCTTTGAGAGTCCCATGTATATTCGTACCAAGTCCGAACTCGATTCTGCACAGTCTTAGGAATGGAGTAAGTGTTCATGTAGGAAATAGTCTGATCCATGCTGATTCGGAAGTAGTTCTGATTGGCTGTAGCTGCCCCAATTACATCTTGCATCTAAAACCACAAATACGGTCATTTCACACCTGGCAGAGGAACTGCAAGAGTTACTAAAAGCCCAGTTGAATTATGAGTTTTTATGAGATACATCCCACTCCAATGCACTACTTGATTTTTAACACGCTAATATTGAATCTTAATTTATATAAAACAATGGGCAAATCATATCCTCCCTCTGACCCCATAAGGACAACAATAGGACCTGTCTTACTTACCATGTGAAGTTTTCATGAAGATTCAGTCACATAATGCATGTGACTGCACCCAATCTTCTTTGAAAACCTGTATATTACTTCAAAGATGCTAGTTGGTATTTTAAAAATTATACAGTTTGTGCTTATTCAAGGTATACACAAAGAAAGTTGAGCAATTTCTTGTTACAATGTCTAGTCCATTTTTGTGAGTCTCACTTTGAAAGCATCCTTCATAGATTATCCAGTGTGCCTGGCTTTATGGACTCAATTCATCATGAAATTGCAACCTCTGTACTTCCCTTTGTGTTGTTTAGACAGATAAAATCAAATCTCATCATGCTTAAGGCACAGTATTCAGCAGAAGTTGAAATGTGCTGAAATTACTGAAGCATCATCTACTGCTGTGACAATACTTAAGGAACTGTCAGGTTTTAGTTCTTGGATGTTTATAACTCAGCCATAAAAACCCACTCTAGGTTAAAAGCTGATCTTTAAGGTCTCAGCACAAAAAAGATATATAGCTTGACTCTTCCTCTCACATAGAGGGAAGCAAGTGGTTGTAAATTTGCTTTGACTATGGGTTTATAATACGGAGGAAAACCAGGGTCTCACTTTTACATTCTTGAGACTTTGCTTGTTCATTCTAGGAGCTGAGCCTTTTCTGCTTGTCGAAAAACTACTCATTCTTTTGAGGTCTACTTCAAATGGCTCTTTTATTTTGGTGCCTTCATCAGTTTATATTTTTAGAGTCAAATGGATTTTTCTTCTTATCAAAAGTATCTGCTGAGGAGCTATGCAGAGAGTCCAACTGGATACATCTATTTCAGTTCCTGACTTAATTCTTGGCGCTATTCTAAATACCCTTCACAACCTCAGTTACTAGACCTCCTTGTTACAAGCCATTCTTGACAGATGGGACACATTACCAAGTCACAAAAGGCCATGAGAATTAGAGTATTAGTGGCTGGGTTTGGAGATTATATAGAGTTTTAAATTGGAAGCCAAGGATAATTAAGAGCATTATTGATCAACGTTGAGGACACAGGAATTATAGTGACAGTAATCTGAATGGTTTATGCACTATCCTTCAGCAGCGTTGGGTTTTGGTAGCATTGGTAAGAAGACATGCGTTCCATGATGTGTTCCAGATTAGGAGGAGAAAATGTTAGTCTCTATGAGTTGTATCAGAGAATAGAATACTGTAGTTAAAATGTCATCATTAGGTTCAGGGTGTAGTACTTGGTGTGGTTATATGTGGGAATTCTGAATATATGGAGATTGTGTCCCAGTCCCTTTTGGTTTTTAACTGTTTTCCTCAGCATCTTGTATTTACTATGAGAGCTTAAGACACAAATCTGTATCTCCTTTCTCACTCTTTTTTGTGGTAGTGGGGGGAGACTCTAGTACTACATTTTCAGTGGCTTGATATTTCTTTCTGTTCCTGTCAGAACCTCAAATTCAATGTAGAGGAAGATGTGGTGTGGTGTGTAAAGCAACATTTTTCAAGCTTTCATATGTATATAAATCACCTGAAGATCTTGTTAAATTGCAGATTCTGACTTCCTAGTTCTGGGGTGAGGTCTGAAATCTAAATTTTCCAAGTGGCTCTTCTGCCCTTAGTCCAAAGACCATATTCAAAGTAGCAAGAAAATTTAATAGGAGCAAGATACAATTTTTTAATTTTATAGACATTGCCTTGGACATAGTAAGTGCTAAATACATGTTAAAATTTTACTATTACAAACAATATTATATGGCTTTATCATTACAACTGTGAATTACATGTAGTAATTAGGGATGCCTTTTAATCTCTTTAAACTGGAGTTGCTTCATGTATAAAAGTAAGACAGCAGGGGATATGACTACCTCACACAGATTTTATGAAAAACTATGGAATATTAAGATTTCTGTTATTTATGTTCAAATTAATTGCATTTCTCTCTAAGCCATCTTTCCATTTCCAATCATTGTCAATGTAATGATTAAGCCATTAAGATGATATTTTATACTTACAGTTTTTTGCTGCTTATGTGTTTTTCCCAAACCTAAATATTTTCTAGAGTTTCCTTTACAATCTCTCTCTCCACTCTGTTACCATGTTCAGCCTTGAGTTGCCCATATCCCTATTTATCTTTTTAACCATATTTTAAAATTTTCTGTATTTTGATGCTTTGATATCTAGTACTAACTCTCCCAGAGTTAGCTAATTCCTAGAGACAGCAAACAACTTCACTGGGAGTGCACCTTTCATAGACAAAGTAACCAATGGGAGGCTATACTCCCAAGAGTCTTCTTTATTGGACTCTCATATTCCAGGCTACTATTCACTTGATCCACCTAATTACCCCACAGCCAAGTACCAGCCAACCAGACAGAGCCTCTACTCCCTAGAACCTGTGAAAATTCTCCAAACTAGCCAATCCTAAATCTGCTTACCCTGCTTCACCTGTTCCTTCCCTGGTGCTTCCCCACGTGGCCCTTTGGCATATTGTGACCTTTCTTTTTTGGGTCTGTTTGTATAACAAACTATCTTTTCAAGGTCAGTTGTCTCCTGATTTGTTGGCCTCAACATACATAAATAATAATAAAACATACTTTATTTTTTAAAGATTTATTTATTTGTGCCTGAGAGAGAAAGAGAGAAAGAAAGAGAGAGAGAGAGAGAGAGAGAGGTGGGGATGGTCTGAGGGAGAAAAAGAGAGAGAGAATCTCCAGCCCCAGTGTGGAGCTTGATCCCATGACCCTGAGATCAGGACCTTGAGATCATGATCCCAACCAAAATCAAAAGTTGGACGCTCAACCATCTGAGCTACCCATGCACCCCATAATAAAACCCACTTTCTTTTTTTGCAATAAAAATGTAATTTCTTTATTTCACATCATTTATCTGACTCCCATAATGAGCTTCCCCCAAGATGGTTGCCCAAAAAAACCCACCCAACAGTCTGGAATTAAACCTATTTTTAAAAACAGTATCATATCTTTCAGTTCATATTATATTTTGATTAATCTTCCTGAATCACTCCTTTGTTCAAAATGTCTCATTGGCTAACTTCCCATTTCTGCTAAGATAAAGTTCAGTATCTTTAATATTTGGAGCCCTTAAAATATTTTGTCCTTAGGTACATCTCTAACCTACTTATAAGCATCATTCTCTCTGGTCATTCTGTACTCTATTTCCTCAAACATGCTTGTATTTTATCATTGCCATCTTTCACACTGTTTCTGATTGATTGGACTACCTGTCTATAACTACTGGATCCTATCTGGTTTTTTTTTTTAAGATGTTGCAAATACATTCTTCTGGGAAACTTCCCTATTCTGAACTAATACAGAGATTTCAAACTTTCTTTTTGTACTTACCATGGATAGCAGACCCTGATATTCTTGGGTGTAGGAGTTGAGTTTTGACTATTGTGGTCAGCCTCAAATGTTATAAAAATAGTTTTTATTGCTAAATTTTGTTAAAGCACGGGACTTTTTCATACCACAGTGAGTGTGGTAAGAACTAATGATGTATCTAGTGATGATAGTCATTTTGTGATTTTGCCTAACTCTTTACCCGGATATGAATCTCAACATGACTTTTTTGTTCTCAAACATATTGTATATGAAGTACCTCCTAAGGAATTATACCTTCTAAGAATGCTATGCTCTCAGGTTTTTATTTCTTGTAAATCTGGGAGTCCACAAAGATATTGGACTCTATGCCTTGCAAATGTCAACTGTCTTGCAATAGTTCTTTGCAATTGTTTTACTTTCTTACCAGACTGTGATTCCTTGAGAATAAGGACAAAGAGATGTAATAGTAAGCATTTGTGAGCCAATGGCTTATTAATTAAATATATTTAGATGGCATTTAGTAGCCTCCGGTTTAAGTAACCTCTCAAGTTGATTTTAATCTAGGGACTGTATGACAATACTTGAAGTTTAATTAAAGAAGGGAGATTTTAAAGTTTTTCAGGAAATTCCAAGAAGTCAATCTAGAAACTTGATTTTCTCTGAGTCTAACATGACATTCACTGTGGATAGGTCTTCTGAGAGATAAAACAGTTTAAAAATTGAAAGGCAGTGTTGGCTCATTCACATCTTCCTCCAATTCATTAAAATAGATAAACATTAGTAAAAATAAAGAAAGCACTAGATGGATTTTGATTTTTCTTTTGTAAAATTATAAAGACTTATTAGATTTTCAAAAATTGTACCATTATGTATCTAGGGATTCACATCTCTATTTACCTGACCAATTAAGCTGGAGAACACAAAAACTCCAGAAAAAAAATTAAACAGTTGAAAAGCTATTTCAAATGATGTTTGTGGTTCTGGAAGGCCCCCAATGGTAATTAAAGTTCGAACAGCCCAGTAATAACACCTCAGATACCTGTGAAAAGAAAACATATATATTTTGCTTTTTATTATTACATTAAAAGACCACTATGCTTGGGAGTATAGATCACTACTAAGTTATAACACATTTCCTCCTAATCATGGTTTTCTTTCTATAGGAAACATTAGCAAATACCATGTTATTAACAACTTCTTGATAAATATTATGAAATGGCTAAATAATTAGTCCCAATGGAGGGTGTTAACTAGTTGTTCTGCTTATCCCTTGCTGCAAAAAAATCACACCAAAATTTACTGTTATGAAACAACTATTTTATTAGGACTTATAAATTTGTGGGTTGGATATTTGTGGAAAACCCAATAGAGATGGTTCACTAATGCTCCATGATGAGTAGACCCTCAGCTGGGGTGACTTTAATGACTAGAGATAGTTGGGCAGACTTATTGAGGCCAAATGCCTGGGGCCTTGATTCTAACTGTTGACTGGGTTCCTCTGTTCTACACATTATGTCTGTTTGGAATGCCCTAGGTGTTTTCTTCTCTCACATTTATGAGCCATTTCTGAGCTTAGGATGGATGGGTCTGTCTGGCTATCCTCTTTTCAAGCAGCCTCTCAGTACAACTAGCTTGAACTTCCTCATAACATGGCAGTCTCAGGGTAGCTGGGCTTCTTACATGGTGGCTCTAGCAGCTCAGTAGCTATAAGTTTTCTTATAATTTAGAAGTTCCATAATATCTTAATCTTTTGTTACAGAGTTGAGGGAAAGGACAGTAGTACTTTTTACAGAATCCTTACAATGAGAGGAGCAGCAAAGAATTTGAGGGCATCTTTAAACTACCACACTAGTGATTTATGAGCTCAAGGATATTTATAAAGATTGGAGAGCCTTTATAATTTAGATACACTTGTTTTTACTGATAGAAAATAGAGCAGATATATTCCTCCTCTCTCTTTTCTACCCATACTTATTAAATTATTGAATTTATAACCATCACAGAGATAGAGGCATACTGACCTCAATATTGAAAGGGAAATTTTTCTTAGGTGTAATATGTAATTCATCTAGAAATTTAGTATTGAAGAAAATCAGGTATAATAACAATATACTTGATTAATATTCTGTACTTAAACAATTGCAAGTGGAGAAACTGGGATCAATATAGCCCAGATAGGAAGAGAATTAGAAATCAAGGCAGCAGAAAAGAATATGTTAAAGATTAGGACAGAACTTATAAGATTGACTTAGCTACATTTGGCTAAGGGTTTCATAGAGTCTGTAGTAAGGTAGGAATGAAAGTTAGTATTACAACCTCATTGTACATTTATTATAATTTTTGTGCATTAGTACAGTACTTGATATATTTCATATAGCTCTGATAACATGGACGGAATCAGCTATTCCCACCAAATCTTTGAAGAAAAGTTTGCTATATATACACATCTCCATATAATATATGGAGGAGGCACTGGATTTTGTGGATTCCAACTAGCAGTTCTAGTTTCTAGGGTAGACACAGAAAAGCAGTATTTTTTACAGAATTCTGATCCTAGTCTGGCTTTTATTTCTTTTATTACGTGTGCCACGTAAATATTTGCACTTCAAGTAATTGTGTATTAGTCTTTGAACGAGGGTGGTCTTTTTCTTGTAAAAAAGTTTATAGTTTTCAGATTTTTAAACAGTAGGGAGTTGGAGGTTTGCATAGAATCAAACTGCAGTTAAAGTCAATATTCAAAAGCAGGTCTAGAAAGAAATCACTTATTTTGAAATTCAATACCTTTTGAAGGACATGAGTTTCTTTCTTTCTTTCTTTCTTTCTTTTTTTTTTTTTTAAACCTGGCAGATGTAGTAACAAAAATAATTAACTCTTTGGGAAGATTTGAAACCACTGTGCCAAGAGAATAAAAATATTACCACTCTAATTTTTTCTAGCAGATTTCTTTGGACTTGCTAACATTACAGTGAACTGGATGTCAAAGAGAACCACCTTGAAGAAGTATGGAATTAATTTTATAGATTGCATTTTAATTTTTAAAATTTCAATTTATAATTTCCTATTACTGATTTTGTTTGGTCACAGGCCTAGGACTTGTGGGTCTCTTTAAATTAAGGAAATATATTGAACCCAATACTACCCAAGAGTGGGACAGGGTCTAGATTCTCTCTCTACATGGCCAACTCCATTACAAATGTTGAGATTACTGTCCCCTTCAAAGTGACTACAGTCTTAGCAGGAATAAATATGAATTACTTTCACTTTCTTATTTATGGATGTTAGAAAAGAATCAAATGTGAAATAGAGACATTGATTTTTTGAATCTGAAGTGTTAGCCTTGAACTATTATTTTTTTGTGTACAAAATATTCTGCTATGTTAATTGGAAGTTTTCTGCCCTAATGCTTTGAGGTTTATTTTTGGATCTTTTCTCAGTCATGTCTCGTATACTCAGACATGCACAACCAGAGGTAAGATTTGTAATTTAATTAGATGGCACCTTATTGATTTTTCTAGGATTAGCTTAATTAGTCAAGTGTGTCCACCTCTAATATTAACATGGCAGGAAGATAGATCTTTTCAAGGAGATTCTATCTGGCTGATTTAATACATGAAGTATCTAATAGGCTGTGTACATACAGTTCCAAGTTAGAGCAGTAAGGCAGAATTTGACATAAAACCATAAAAAACATTTAGTGTGAAAATAGAAATTCTTCTGGGAAACAAACATGACATGAAACCCCCCTCCAACATTTTTTATAAGCTCTTTCAAAGAAAAGAGTTGAAAGAATTCTATAGTGAACTCCCACCTTTTATAGTGAACACCTAGATTCTACTATAAACATCTTACTCTACCTACTTTGTCACATATCCCTCCAATTTTCCATTCAGCAATCCATTTTCTTTTCTTTTCCATCTTATTTTTTGGATGCATTTCAAAGTGATTTGTAGACAGTAAGCACTTCCTTCTAAATACAGTGCTTCAGAACAAATATATTAACCACGGTTCAATATTTGTATAGAGTTATTTTTAAATTTTGAAAATACAATAAAAGCACAAATATTGAGTACATTATTTGATGAATTTTGACAAATATATATTTCTGTGTAGCCCAAACACTTATCTAGATAGAGAACATTTCCTTATCTCTAGAAAGTTCTGTCATTCTTTTCCCGGAGGCCACCACTCTTCTAATGTTTTCGACCAGAGATGAGTTTTGCCTGTTTTAGAATTCCACATAAATGAAATCATACCATATGTACACTTTTCTGCAAGATGTATTTCACTCAGAATAATGATTTTGAAATTTATTCATGTTGTATGTAAAAACAGTTTTTGCTTTTTCATTGCTGAGTAGAATCCATTGCACGAATATAGCACAGTTTGTTTATTCTCCTATGTATGAACACCTAGGCTGTCTTAAGTTCTTGGTTGTTATGAATAAACATTCTTCAATGTACTTATATAAGTTTATAATGGACACATTTTAATTTTTCTTGAGTAAATATTTAGGCTTGAATTTTTGTTTGTAAGGTATATTTTTTTCAAGTTTTTATTTGAATTCTAGTTAGTTAACATTCAGCATAACATTAGTTTCAGGGGTAGAATCTAGAGATTTATTGCTTACATACAACATGTAAGTTGTATGTTTAATTGTAAAAGAAACTGTCAGATCTTTTCCTAAAATGGTTGTTACTTTGCATTCTTCTCTCCAACAATATATGAGCATTTCAGTTGTTTCTTGTTCTTACCCTCACACTTGACATTTTCAGTCTTTTTAATTTTTAGCCTTTGTGGTGGGTGTACAGTGGAACATGTAACTTTTAAAAGTATCTAATTTAATACTTTGTGAGTGGACCTTCTAAACTACTGCTATCCACCTTAGTCCCACATTTCTATAAATTTATCACTGGATGTACTGGGTATGAGGGAGAATGGTCTCACTAGAAGGTAAGTTCCACAAAAGTATTTATGGACTTAGCATAATAAGAGTTTAATAATATTTGTTGAATGATATGAAAGAATAAGTGAATGGTTATGCACACCTAGACTTACTGAAGTAGAACACAGGAAGGCTGCATCTGTGAGCACATCTGTGGAATCCACTTGCAGACTCTTCCCTGTTGTGCTGCCAGATGGCTTTCATCTCCTTTCTGGTCCACTGAACTCATTGCTGTTCTGGTGTTTTGTTACATCCAAAGGGTGTATAGTGTCTAGTGTAAAGACTTTTCTTTCTTTTCTTCTTCCCTCCCTCCCTTTTTCTTTCTTTTCCCTTCCTTTCCCTTTTTTCCCCTTCCCTTTCAAAGAATAGAGTTATTTTTAAATTTTGAAAATACAATAAAAGTACAAATATTAAGTGTATTATTTATCCTTCCCTTCCCTCCCTCCCCTCCCCTCCCCCATACCCTTCCCTTCCCTTTCCTTTCCTTTCCTTTCCTTTTGCTAGTGTCTGACCTGAAGTATAGGAAACTGTGAAAAAATACCTTCATCTACCTTGGTCTCATTTTTTTCATGCGTAGAACGAAGGGAGGTAAGTCTTCCTAAATTTCCCCAGCATAAGGCATAGTAATTTTGATTCCTTCATCACTCTGTCTAAAGCCATGATCCCCACGACAGCTTTGCTTGTTTTTTTTTTTTTAACTTTTTTTTGTTTATTTTTAAACTCTTTTTTTATTTTTTTTTTTTGGTTAAGACATTTCTGGACACGGGGAAATTTAGGCCCATAAATAAGTAAACTGTGGTACATATGGACAAAGAACAAAGTTATTCTTGGGATATTTTGGGGTACAAAATAACCTTAACTACATATGTTTTTCTTTTGAGCTAAACCCTCTTCTTCTTTATCAACTTTTGCAGTTGAATGAAGGATGCCTGTTCAATATAAATGAAATGACTCTTTGACTTCTATTAAAATGAATAGGTATGTTATTGTGGTGAGGATTAATGGAATGATATTAAATTTGACTCTTTTTTTAAATGTTCACAATACTTTTCTTATGACCGACAATTTGCTGCCTAATTCTAATGAGGGCAAAGTATGTAAGTCCAGTGACCTTATAAGCAACTTTCACTTTATATGTCATCAGACATCATCACAAAAGCTAAGTAAAAAATGCATTGGGCTTATGAGGTCACAGTAATATGAAGTAATAGAAGGGTAATAGAAGTAGTAATAGAATAGTAATAGAAGGTGGTGTCTAAAAACTTTGAGGAATAGTAAGTATATTAATAACTGTCAAAAGAAAATTATCTTAAAAATATATAAAAATCTCTTCCAGTCCCGTCCATGTTGCTACAAAAGTTGGGTATTTGTCCTTTCTGATGGAGGCATAATACTCCATAGTGTATATGGACCACATCTTCCTTATCCATGCATCCGTTGAAGGGCATCTTGGTTCTTTCCACAGTTTGGCGACCGTGGCCATTGCTGCTATAAACATTGGGGTACAGATGGCCCTTCTTTTCACTACATCTGTATCTTTGGGATAAATACCCAGGAGTGCAATGGCAGGATCATAGGGAAGTTCTATTTTTAATTTCTTGAGGAATCCCCACATTGTTCTCCAAAGAGGCTGCATCAACTTGCATTCCCACCAACAGTGTAAGAGGGTTCCCCTTTCTCCACATCCTCTCCAACACATGTTGTTTCCTGTCTTGTTAATTTTGGCCATTCTAACTGGTGTAAGGTGGTATCTCAATGCAGTTTTAATTTGAATCTCCCTGACGGCTATGCTGAGTGAAATAAGTCAAGCAGAGAGAGTCAATTATCATATGGTTTTACTTATTTGTGGAGCATAACAAATAGCATGGAGGACATGGGGGGTTAGAGAGGAGAAGGGAGTTGGGGGAAATTGGAAGGGGAGGTGAACCATGAGAGACTATGGACTCTGAAAAACAATCTGAGGGTTTTGAAGGGGCGGGGGGTGGGAGGTTGGGGTACCAGGTGGTGGGTATTATAGAGGACACGGATTGCATGGAGCACTGGGTGTGGTGCAAAAATAATGAATACTGTTATGTTGAAAATAAAAAATAAATTAAAAAAAAATCAGGTTAAGGGGGCGCCTGGGGTGGCTCAGTGGGTTAAGCGTTTACTTTTGGCTCCATGATCACAGGGTCCTGGGATCAAGCCCCGCATGGGGTAGGGGGTGGTCTCTGCTCAGCAGGGAGCCTGCTTCCCCCTCTCTCTCTGCCTGCCTCTTTGTCTACTAATCATCTCTCTCTGTCAAATAAATAAAATATTTTTAAAAAATATATAAAAATGCTCAGTTGATTAAGCGTCTGCCTTCAGCTCACATCACGATCCCAGGGTGCTAGGATCAAGTCCCACATTGGGCTTCTTGCTCAGCAGGGAGCTTGCTTCTCCCTCTGCTTGCCTCTGCCTCTCTCTCTCTCTGAGAAATAAATAAATAAATAAAATCTTTAAAAACTACATATTCTAAATGGAATTACTAATATATTTGATTATAAACTTTCCAGGGATAGTTATTCTGTGTGTACATATATGTGTACGTTTTCCTAATCAGTGGGTCTTCTGACTTCAAATTTCTAAAATCAGTTCTGATTAAAAGTTCAAAGACTATTGTTATAATCCCTTACACATATCCCGCTCACTCTAGGTAGTGTGTAATTTTGTGAGGTATTTTCACTCTCTTTGCTCTATCCTATAATTGCTTTCCTTCCCAAGGCTGCTGTGAGTTGCTCTTCAAAGTTATGCTGGGACCTGCCCTTTTCCATTAAGGACATTGCCTTATAATATGCTCAATGTCATTTCATTGGAGCATAAATTTAGGAGAGTTAATTTTATGCCAGACCCCTGTATCTACCAAAAGGAAATCTCACTATTAAATAACCCAGCTGTTACTATTGAATCATAATTCTACTGCCCTAAGATTTTCAAATAATTTCTTTTATTCCTGTGATACTTGCATATCTAATTGTCAAGTTTAATTTATGATCCTTGTTACTCTGTAAGTGTTTAATTGAGTTAGTGGTTATAAGCTGACTCATAAACCCATAAAACCCTTCAGTGGTAAACTAATTAGCTACTGCACCTGCCCTCCAAAAAATTAACATTGTTCATTACTAACAATCAGCATTGAAGTTGTTAAAAGTTACCTTACCAGGGCGCCTGGGTGGCTCAGTGGTTTAAAGCCTCTGCCTTCAGCTCAGGTCATGATCCCAGGGTCCTGAGATCAAGCCCCGTATTGGGCTCTCAGCTCCATGGGGAGCCTGCCTGCTTCCTCCTCTCTCTCTGCCTGCCTCTCTGCCTACTTGTAATCTGTCTGTCAAATAGATAAATAAAATCTTTAAAAAAAAAAAAAAAAAAAAAAAGGTACCTTACCCCTCAGTTGTCTAAAGCGGAGGCTTTCAAACTTTTTTGATCATAATCCAGGTATGCATAATCCATGCATTTCTCAGGTCAATCCAGGATACACACACGCACAAACATACACACACACATCTATTAGGTATGACAGACTGATAATTTCTATTCTATTCTCTTCTACTTTACTCTCTTTCACTTAAAAGTAAATTGATCTAGGGACGCCTGGGTGGCTCAGTTGGTTAAGCAGCTACCTTCGGCTCAGGTCATGATCCCAGCGTCCTGGGATCGAGTCCCACATCGGGCTCCTTGCTCAGCAGGGAGCCTGCTTCTCCCTCTGCCTCTGCCTGCCATTCTGTCTGCCTGTGCTCGCTCTCTTTCCCTCTCTCTGACAAATAAATAAAATCTTTAAAAAAAAAAAAAAAAAGTAAATTGATCTAAAAACTTTTTACTCAATTTACTTTTTACTTAAAAGTAAATTGATCTAAAAACTTTTCACAACCATTAATGGGTTGTGATTTATAGTTTCCCAAAAACACTGGTTTAGGAAAACACATACACTGAAATAGAAAAGAAAAATCCATAAAATTATTTCCTTCAAATTAAAACTTACTTATTTCCTTCACCATTATACACCCAATTAGTAGTTCCAATTCCTTCATAGTCAGAAGCCCAGTAATAAATACAGGCATTAATGTGCAGAGTAAACAGCAAGTATCCAGTTGTTCGAATGACTCTGCCAAGGAGAATAAATGCAAAGTAAGGGCTCATGTTGTTCCTGGAATACAGCCTATTTTAACATTTTCTTTTCCTTAAAGTCTCCATGGAATCTCCTTGCTTTAAATTTGTGAACTGTTAACTCTCATTAGTACAGTATAAAATGATGGTGCCATTGCATGTTTTCTAACTGCAGTGTCTTGACTGAGACTGACAGAGCGTAAAAAAAAAAAAAACTTCCTCTCTTTTCACAGATGGTATGAATCAACCCCCTGAAAGACATGCCTCAGGGGTCACCTCTCCACTTTGAGTCTCATAAAATACGCTAGACTGATTTAACTGGGTATCTCTGAAAAGCTCATGGGACTTTATGCTACCATTAATAGTGACTAGAAGTCTCTGTGCAAGTGAACTTCAGGAGAGCAAATGAATGAAATTCAGATTAGAATGAATTGTCATGAGATGCAAAGTCAACTTGTGAAGGAGCACGCTTATCTGTACTTGTTCTGACTGGAACAGGTAATACATTCTATTTTTAGTTCTGTATTCTTCTAAAATCTAATAGGATTTTCATGCTTTTATCTCATTTCAAAATATTCAAGTCTGTTTTAGAACATAACCCTTTATTTTATATAGCCCAAATTCTGCAATTGCAGAATTTTTAAAATTTATTTTTATTTATTTCAATTAATTAATTAATTTTATTTATTAATTTCTGTTTTCTTTGGCAGGGAGATCATATTCTTCTCAAATTCTGGCTAAACTATTGCACCATTACTTTCTCTGCCACCCCCAGAAGTATACTGAGTTTACTTTACCTGTAGATATATGCTTTGTCCATTATAGACTCTAGGTGATGATTAAACTCAAAAAATGAAGTGTACTATGTAGAAAACAAACAAAAGAAATCCAAAAGTGTGTTAGTTTTAAATACATCTATTTAAATAAAACTATGTAAAATAAACTTTGTTACTGAAAATAATTCCATTCATAAGTCTCTAAAACAAACAAACTCGGGTCTGTTTAGTTGTATTTTCCTTTGGCCCCTACCTTTTAGAACGCTGCCAATCTCCCAGGGTTTCTTGCTGTATTTTATTTTGACTCTCTAGTTATAGTCTTGTTTGTAATGCTTATTGAAAAGCAAGCCTAAAAACATTTCTTCCCTTTTTCTTTTTAAAGCATCTAGTAGAGCCCTATTTTACAATAATTAAAATCGTACTACACTCAAGACATAAACAAAATAGGAAAAGTATAATATAATCCATTGAAGTTATAAATACGTGTTAAGTCCTGTTGCTCAACACTAGTTTTATTTTTAAGCAAGTTCCATTAATGTGTATTTATTTCAATAAAACTTAAAGTCTGGTAATATTAGTATTAGTTAGCTGTTTTTGACATTGTTCAAAAAGATACAATGAGTATATATGCATCTAATTCAGAGTTGCTATTTCTCTTAAGGGCTTGGGCATGGAAGGAAAGCCCCTTCAGCTTGAGGTTTATTTGCCAATCTGATTACAGTGAAGAATTTGGAGTCAGAAAAATATGTGATAAAATGCACATTTTCCATCCTGTCCTCATTTTCCTCATCTCTAAAATGAATTTGTTTGTAGGAATAAATAAAATTATGAATATTAAGTTTAACAAAGTATGCAACCCCAAGTATATATCCAACAAAGAGCATTTGCTGCTTCTTTTTGGTTGCTGCTATTTTTGCTGTTGTCAGGTTTCACTGTGTCCCCAGGTTGTGTTGTGTCTTCCCAATGTGTGAGAGAGATAACCACCAAAATTTTATAAAATCTTTGGTGTTCCTTTTATGAAGGTTGTCTTTGGATATATGCTATTGTTGCTATTGTTAAAGATTTACGTGAAATTTTACCTCCTCACTCTCCTCATTTGAGCTGCCTGATGAAGCTACGAGTTAGAAAATGTTTCCGTCTTAGAATCTTTTTGAATAGGTAATGTCTTCACATAATTCAAAAACAGGAAATATATGCCTTTAAAAGACTTGCTCCCGGGGCTGCTCGGTAGCTCAGCGGGTTAAAGCCTCTGCCTTTGGCTCAGGTCATGATCCCAGGGTCCTGGGATCGAGCCCCGCATCAGAGTCTCTGCTCTGCGGGGAGCCTGCTTCCTCCTCTCTCTCTCTCTGCCTGCCTCTCTTCCTACTTGTGATCTCATTCTGTCAAAAAAAAAAAAAAAAAAAAAAAAAAGACTTGCTCCCACTCCTGCCCCTATTCATTCTGATTTTCTCTCTTGTCACCCATCCCCACCTCAGTTAACCATTTTTATTAAACATTTTTGGTAATTTTCCATTGTTTATGTAAATACAAATAAATGGAATATTTTTCTGTTTGTGTTATATGGAAATTAGTATTGTTCTATAAACTATCTGTAACTAGCTTTGTTTAATTAGCAATTTATCTTAGAGTTCTTCCTGTATAAATGAATAGAAAACAGTCCTTTTTATTTATTAACTTCTTGTGTTACAAAGTCATCTATTATATAGACGTCCTGCAGTTTGTTTAAGTAGTTTTCTCTTGGTGGATATTTGAGTTGTATCCAAATATGTAAATAATTTTGTTACTAAAAGTGTTTGCAGCTTTTTTTTTTTTTTTGAATTATGGGATTTTAGATGAGTAAGATAACTTAGAAGTAACCTAATCTCTCGTTTTACTGCCTGTGTTCCAGGCATTCCTTTGAAAAAGGACAAATGGGAAAGAATACAATTATGAAAGATTATTATGTAAGGTTATGAAAGACTCATTTTCTTATTATAGTTGCATTTAGAAATATAAAGGCATTCCTATCATAGATTATAAAAATACCTATTGTGAGATATAGAATAAAACAATCAAGAGCAACTTCCATCAGTAGAAACAATGATGTTTTGCCTTTTTTAAAAAAATTCATAGTATTGATGAGGGCAGAAAAATGGACAGTTTGGGAAAAATTAAAAATATTATACTTTTCAGACATTTAAAAACATTTCAAGATTTCCATTACTATAAAAGAAAGTTAAATATAGTTATCTTACCTTTAATATCCTATTTGTCCTAAATACTGGATTAAACCCGAAGAACAGGTAGAAAACATCAAATGGCATTACTGATACAACATCCAGCTGTTGGAAAAACACATTCACAATCATATTGTGTTTATGTGCTTTTTTAGACATGGATTGATTTATATCAATGTATATATAAGCTGACCAGTCACCATGAATTATTTTTTGTTTAATATAAAATTGCCTTCAGTAATATGCCTGGTGCCCCTGAAAGGTATATTTGTACCATGAAAATAAGAAAACTGTTTTGTAGACTATTTCCAATGTATTTCATTTCTACCTTCATGCATCTGAGCTCTCTTTAGGCACTGCATTTTCTGCAATTTTTGTTGAGTGTCACACACACTTCAGAGATGGCATGGCTACTAATGTTAAAATACATTTTAATGGTGTTTTAAACATGGGACTCGGGCTGAAAGTCAAGTCTACTCTTGATATTATTTGAGATCACTGCATATTAACTACAATTGTATATATATATTTTAAATATTTTATTTATTGATTTGACAAAAGACAGAGACAATGCACACAAGTAGGGCTAGTGGCAGGTAGAGGGAGAGGGAGAAGCAGGTTCCCAGCTGAGCAGGCAGCTCGATGTGGGGCTGGATCACAGGACCCCAGGATCATGACCAAATGGAAGGCAGATTTAAGTGCATAACCCACGGAGCCACCCAGGCACCCTGCAGTTGTATATATTTTATGTTTCAGCCTTCTCCTGTATTCAGGGCTGATTATATTGTTGGTGGTTCATCCAGATGCCTCAGTTCTTTCTATTGTTCTCCAGTTGGGATGATTCTGCTAACAATAAACTGCTATGAAATCTACCTATTTGGTAGTGTGCAACGTAAGACAGAGGGAAGGTCAGTCCCATTTACAATTAATCAGTAACTCCAAGAGAAGAAGCTTTTGAAAGTACTATTATAACTAAAAAAGCATTTTAAACTTTGTCATTTAAACTTTAAACTTTTACTCTGGTTTTCTGTTACCTGGGTAGTTGTGAAAAGGCAACATCACCTCTTGATTGTAGTGATGACAGTAAGAAATTCTTCTATGTAAGATAATAATTCATTTTCATTGATTTATTCATTTTCGTTCATTTTTACTTGGATTTGAAACCATGGTTTTGAAAGAGTACATTTTAAAAGCATTTAATGTATTTAAGACATATACGAACAGCTAAGAGCTTTCTGTAAGTCCATACATATTAAAAGGGAAGGTTGAGGTAATTAATTACATATCAGAATTTTGCAATAGCTTCATGCTATTGAAAAGAAATAAAACTTTCAGTTTGAATTAACCGCATTGGCTATTATAAAAAAAATCCTTACTGAAAATATTGGTTTATAAATTACATCATATCCTGAAACCTCATTAATTTTACCTTACAGATATTGAGTTTGTAACAAGTTAAGAGGTATACAAAGCAGTTACTAAAATAATGTCTTATAAGCAAGAAAGCAGGAGCATTGAACTGTTGACTTGTCTAGAGCTACGGCAGTACCCATGTTTTCTGGCTCAAATCATAACAATATTTTTAAAAATTTTGAAAGAAATTTATTAGAACTAATGTGTCAGAATTGTGGTCTTTTTACTTGTTGTGTATCCAATTGCTCAAATGCCCACTGGAATTATCTATGCAGTCATTACTCATGTTTGATATTAACACATTAATATGTAACTTGTTAAAGATGATTTATTTCTCATAGAATTTTAGAAAGTTGAATTGAGTAAGAACTGACCAATACTGAACTTTGTACAAGGCACTTTGCAAAACATGTTGAGGTTGAAATGAGTAAAATGTTTCTGTCTACACAATCTAATAGTGGAATAATGAAACACAAAAATAGCTCTAATACAATGCTCTAGAGAAGCAGGATGTTTTAAGGGAATTCAAAAGGATTGACCACAATTAAATGTAAAATTTTACATTTATACATCCAAATTAAATATATGAGTTAATTTTCACTTATTCAAATTCAAGAAAATGATTAAGAACTTGTAATAAGTTTTGTGACATTTAAGAATAGTCATCCTCTTGTGGAGTTCATCAAAGTAGTGTAGATTATGAATATGTCTGAGTATGTGGCAATTTTTTTTACAAAGAAAATTAGGTGCAGATAAAAACAAATTTAAAGAGATTTTAATCACCACAGATCACCAATGGGGACAATTTGGCACCTAACCCCAGCTGTGTATTGTTATACAAAATCTGAGGCCACAAAAGTGTTTTTCTTGAAATGGGAGGTTGCAGTTTACTTATACATATTGGGTAACTTTGGATAACTCCTAAACCTTTGTCTGTTTCTCATAGTTTGGAGGAACAAATAAAAAATAACAAAGTACTTGGGTATAAATAAAATGAGTGAAAAAACCATACAATTATACTGTTATTTGAGGAAAGAAAGGTTTCATGTTATTGACATAATTGCTTCTTCTTTTTTAAATTTTGTTTATATGAACAAGAAAGAAATAAGACTAGAAAAAATTAGATAGACTTTTGCATCATCATGGTACATGAATTGGAGGATAGCATTCTGTATGGACAAGACAAAGTATACTCCATACTCCTTTACTGACGTATTCATCAGAATTTAAATGTGACCGCTACCATTTTGTGGTTGATAAAGATCCGAATGTTAAATTTCACACTTGCACATTCATGGAAGTCTATCATGTAATTATTGAGAAGCAAAAACTTTAGGCTTGCCTTTGCCTAGAACTTCATCTGTATAAACTTTGTTACAAAGGCTATGAAGGACATTTTTTAAAAAAGAAATTTATAAATGGGACTTAAAATCAAAATGGTAATGGATTATTTGAACAACTCTGAAACAGTAAGTCACCTACCTGAAACTTTGTAGAACTCCTGTAGTGTCTCTTTAACTCATTTGAATCCACCTGAAATTTTATATTTATATTTTATATTAATTATACTCAGTTTCATCAATTATTTTCTCACTTTAATAAATATGTATACTTATTTCTCTCAACTGGTTCCTATAACTTCAGCCAATAAATATGCTCTATCTCTCATCTCTTTAAATAGAATAAAATCTCCCTTGTCATTTGTTTCCTTTTTGTTATTGATCTATTGTTTGTCATACTCAAGCTTCTTAAGAAAGTTGTCTGCATTGCTTTATTCTGCATCTTTCCACCATATTTATTCCTCAACCCATGGCAAATTAGTGGCAATTTGACCTTTGCTCATTTCTCTTATTCCATTAAGACTGTCAATAAGAAGTCAGGCACTAACATCTTCCTCATGATCATGCCCAAGAAATCCTCCATAGTACTTAGCATTCTTTTATGGCATTCACCGTCTTTTGAAATCACACATGTATTTCTTGGCTCATTTATTTAAAATCAGTTTATTCCATTATTTGGTAATCTATCTCAGGATGGGGTTGACTTTGTTTAGCAACTGTACATAGCTAGTGGCTAGAATATATTAGGAAACCAATAAATACTTATTGAATAGATGAATAGATAAAGGAACAAAAAGAGAAATAAAACTTTTTAAAGCATTTGATATTTGGTGGGATATTTGTTCCTGAACCTCTTTCTTTCTAAAGACTCTGAAACGCCATTTTTGGTTTAATTCTTCAGTTCTAACTTTTTGGTGTCTTTTTTTTTTGATGCTAGGGATAGCCATTTAAATGTCAACATTCCCCAGGACTCAGCTCTCTTCTCTTCCTTTTTATACTTGCTTCCTAGAAAATTTCATCCACTTATATGGTTACAAGTATCTACTGCCACCTAATCTGGAGCTGTTGACCTGGACAAGCAACTGCCTTTTATCTTCACTTAGCAGTGCTGCTTATATCAGATTGAATTTACACCAAACGTGAATTCATCATCATTCTCCACTCCCCACTAGCCTAACTATCTTCCCACCTCCAACCCTTCCTGTTCTTGGGTAATCCTATGAGCATCCTCATCTATCCTGGTCAGTCATCCCAGCCCACACATTCTCCCTCAGGTCCCCTCACCCATCCAGCAACAATTCTACTGATTCTCCTTCCCACAATTTTATTATTATTATTTTTTATTATTATATTCAATTATCCAGCATATAGTACAATTTCCTCATGTCCATTCTATCCTTTTGGCATGGGTCTTTTTGCCCTAAGATTTGTTCCCCTTGGTCCATTCTATAATGGTAGCTAGATGATCATGCTCAATCAGATTACTTAACAATCAACATTTATGTGAAATCCTCTGATTCCACATGACTTTAAAAAAAAATACAAGCTCCCTTTCATGGTCTACAAAGGCTCTACTTTCTCTGTCTCACTCGCCTCCTACAGCATCCCACATCCACTTTATTCAGCATCAGAGTTTCTCACTTTCATGACTTTCCTATGCTGTTTTCAGAGCTTAGAACATATGTTTTGTTCCCTTTTAGTGGGGGTGGAGGTGTGCAGATAACTGAAGTTCATTCATTAAGATCTGGACCAGGTGTCCTCTCCTTCACATGGTTTTCTGTGTGCCTCATAACCCTTAGGGCTTATCATTGTCATGACTCCCATTACAAACCCAACCATTTTTCTTTTGTCTGTCTTTCATGTGCTGAATTACTTGAGGGTGAGGTCCTTATCTTTGTCTTGTTTTTCCAGTTTCTAATGCAAGCAATGTCTAACACGTAGTAGGTGCCCAATAAATATGTGATAGGTGATAGATTAAGAGGCATTTGTTACCATTCAGACCTAAAAGAATTAATGCTAATATTGGATTTGCTTCTTAGATTTTGGTTATAGGTAGGGAGGAACAGTCTTTGTCCTATTAATGAGTTGGCCAAAGTATTAGAAACTGGATGCCTGGAAGTAGTGTCTTTTAATAATTACCATCCAGACTATCCAAGTTCAGAAGTTTTAAACTTCTGCTGAGCAGTATTAACTACTGATTAGCCAGCTCCCTAATTCCTCTCCCCACACCCTATTTTGATTGTAATTTTTACCCATACATATATACTAAATCTTACAGAAATATACTAGTAGAGATATAAGACATGCTCTTCTAATGATTTTTACTGTGAAACTCAATGGCTTACTGAACCATGGTAGACAAAGATAGAAGTTTAAGTTGAATCATGTACCAAGCTTGAGTAAAACCAGTTAGCTCAGTAAAATCAGTTCAAAGCTTATCTGGGACTGACAGAAACATTTCAAGTGCTACAAAGTTAAAATACCGCCCTCTCCTCCAACCCTGGAAGAATGTTTTTAGCACTTTTATCCCTTTAATTTCAGGCTTGTCTATGAATCTATGATTGAATAAATGTAAATGAAATGAAAACTTTTTTGATTAGATAAAAATGAGATCTAGTGATTCTAAAATATCTCTTCTTTGGAGCACTAAATAAATTTGGCATCGTTAAATTTGGGGTTGTTAGTTTTATGACGACCAGTATGTTTACTGGTAACAATTAGGCACTTACTTAAACAATGTTACCCATTTAATTCTCTTTCTCTTTTTACCTTATCATTATGCAAACAACATTTCTTCAGGAGAGGCTTACTTTAGAAAGGATATGCTGACTGCACCTAAATCTTCCTCCAAAAGATAGTTTTTGAAGAAGCTTTACACAGGTACTATTATATTTATACCTTCTGATAAATAATTCATAGAAATGCCATAATTTCATGTAGAACAAATGGATGTGTTTCAAAAATAATAACATCATCTGAAACAACTATAATGCAGGTTAAATAATTATTCAAGGAGAGAAGATCCTTGAACCAAAATTGCCATTTATCCTCCCCTTCAAACATTTCTTGAATATACTCTCTGAGTTCCTAAGATAGAGAGGGAAATGAATTGGATACTGTCCTTACACTCAAGAAAGTTACTATCAGGAAAGAAAGAGAACTATAGATACAAATCAGAGACATTATGGGAAGTTAAATGTATGGATATTCATTCATTTGATTCATTTAACAACTTACTGTACATTTTCTAGATTCCAGATTCTGGCCTAGGTCTACACATTGTCTTATTTAATCTTCATAATAGGTTTATGAGGTGAGCACTATAATTCCCATTTTATGGATGAAAAGATAGTACTTAATGAAAGGTTACATTTGTTTTCTTCAAGTAATGTTATTAGTAAATTGCAGAGGCAGAATTTGACCCTGGTCTGTTTGTTTCTACTACATCATAATTAGCCTCATTGTTATTTAACAATTAAATAATAGAAGTATGAATAAAATGTACAGAGCACAGAGAAGGAAGTGGTTAATTTTCTTCAGGTCAATTTCTAAACAGTAACTGAGAAGACTAAGTGCCAAAAATGGTTGACTACAACATCAGGTCTGATTGACATTGTCACTAGGCAGCACTGAGCATTTCCATGAATCGTGATGGGTAGGTTTAGCAGTGTTGTGGGTATGATTCTCATATCTCTAATCCTCATTATCATTTTCAGCTTTATTTCTGCTGTCTATGAAGGAAATTACAGATAAGAGTCTCTTTTGTTGGTCTTTGATACAAAATTCTTCTATTTGTGTAGTACCGTTTTCAGAAGAAGGATATTGCAAATGAACACTGTGCAAAACTTGTAAACCCTCTGAATTTCCTCTGTTGTGGTCTTTTGCACTTTTGTTACTTATCTGTTTTCCAAGGCCTTGGGGGAATTAATATTTCCATCTTCCAACCCTGAAATGCCTGGCAATTGAAGATATTTAATAAATGTTTGTTGAATGAATGAATGAATGAATGAATGAGTGAATGAGTGAATGAATAATTTGGCAGTGTACCAAAAGTAGCATAGATAGCTTAATTTAGTCAGATGTTCAGTTTGGGTACCTGACTTGCATAGTCTTCTTACCAAAATGTAATCAAGTTTCAAAGGCTAACACCACCTATTCTGAATTAAAGAAACCATTAGATTTCTTTTGAACAAACAAAGCAATTAGTTCCTGCTCTGTATTTGTAGTTTGTGATAATGCATTTTAAATAGAGCCCATTGAGTGTGTTTTTATTGGTTATTTTTCTTGTTTTTAACACTCCATTGTGTGTAAAGGGCCTCTTAGAAAATTGAAAATAAGTCTCCCCTTACTGATTTTGTCATTTTCCATTTGTCAAACATTGATTTTCTCCCCCCTTGTGCATCTAATGGAGGTTGAAATTAGCACTCTTTTTTTGTGTGTTGTTTACTTCTTATTTGTACACCACCATCATCATTTATCAAGTTGCCAGTGAGCTCTGGGGATAGTACTGGTGAGCTGACTAGTGCTCTGAAGTCCACATAAGGATTATTTTGAATAGATTCTTGCTACAGCTATAGCTCTTGACTTTAGAATTTCTTTCTAGGAAAGATTTCAAATAATAGGAGGATTTCTTCAGGAATTTTTTTTCTAAAAGAAAACAATAACCAAAACTTCTCCTTTCAGCTTTATAATAATTTAACACTGTCTGTAGACTCAAAAGAAAATATTCAGGAGATTAAAGAACCCATCTTTATTTTTCAAGAATATGTATGAACCCAAGGAGCCATGTATTCCCTCAGTCTTCTCTTCCTACTGTGACAGAGCCATTGGAGGGTCTGTTCTGTGCAGTTACCACTGAGATTGTGAAGAAGATATTCCAGTGGACATCAGTTGGAAAAGAAGTATCCTTCTAGTTAGCTGGGGAAGGGGCTGAGGAGTAGAGGCTTTGAGATTTGGGTATGTGCTTGTGAAAACATATTTTTCTATTAGGTTGACTGGACTGCTTATGAAATTCACTCAACACTGAGAATAAATCTAGGAGAAAATAATTTCTCCTAAGGGTAAGAATGGTAGTTTCTGAGGTAGATCAGTGCATTTGATGATGAGAATTAGGATGTGATAAACATGGAAAGTGGAAGAGTGAATAGAAGAGATGCCAGCAGATACCATATTAATTATAACAACAGCAAAAACCACAGGTGTGTTTTATGTGCTTGAGATATGCAACTGTCTGCAGGGTGTGTGGCTTCCTACTTATGGTCTGGCTGTCTCAGTGAGGATCTTGATGGGTCATTGTTAAAGCACTCTCTAATAGCACACTTTGCAATGGTGAAAATATCCTGTGCTCTCTGATATGGTAGTCTTTACCCAAACATGATTATTGGACACTGGAAATATTGAATTGATAGTGTGGCTGAGAAATGAATTTTTAATGTTATTTAATCTTAATTAAAATTAAATTTGAATAGACACGTCTCTTTAGTGGCCACTATATTGGACAGTGCAGTGAACCTACACTGATTAAAAGGTTCATGACTGACAGCTTTTCTTTTCTTTTTAAGTTAGGTTTCCCCAAAGTATCAAGATCTAAGACTTGTTTTCTGCACTATGTACAGGTATTGTGCTCAGTGCTGATTATGCTGATTATGCTGAGTCTGTGTCCTAGAAATCTTATAGCCTAGTGCTTTCTCACAACACCAGGTTGTCTCCTGAGGACGCTGAGTGATAAAAATGAGTGTTATAATACCTGCCTTATTCTATTCAGACTACTTGAGGTGTGCTTCCTAGAGAAATATTTATTAAATCACTTCTTTTTGCATACATAATTTATACATTTTTAAACATTATTTAGGTAAAATATGTATATGGTTTTGACATTAGAGACCTGGTTTTATCTTTCTATCCTCACATATTATCAAATTCTGAAAAACTAGCCAAATGAACCAACATGGTATGGTTGGAATGAGCATGGGTGTTGGAGTCAAGATCTGGATTTAAATTCTGCCTCAGCTGCCGTTCAGCTTTGTGCCTTGAGCATATCACCTACACTCTTCAAGCCTCAGTTTCCTCTTCCTCTTAATAATATCTTTATTATAGGGTGACTGAAAGGATTAAATGAGACATTGTAAAGAAATTAACTGGAATAACAGTGACAGCTAACATTTAATATACACTCATTAGGCACTCAACATAGTTCCAGGCATCACTTCATTTTGTCTTTCCATCAACACTGTGAAGGTACTATTGTTATTACTATTTTTAAGATGAGGAAACTAAACCACAGGGATATTCATGGTCCCCTGCACATAGTGAGTTCTCAATGGTTGTTCTGTTGTTGTTGTTGTCATTATTACTGTACTGGTGGTTTCCAGTGGTTAAACACTCATACAGGCAGAGATAGCCAGTCAGACATTAAATAGTGTTGTAAATTTATTTTTGTAGTTCAATCTGATATTTGTCAGTTTCTGCTTTTCCCCAGTTACACTTACTATTATGTCTCCTCCTTTTATAAACTGGAGTCTGGGCTGGATTAATAGCATATCGCAAAGGTAGATGATATCACATATGATGTCTGTAATAAACCAATAGTGTGTGTTGTCTGGTGTTTGATACGGAAAGACGATGCGCAGTGGTATAAGCCAGCAGTTCCAGTTATAAGCAATGGTGACGAGCAGAAGCCACAGGAGATAGTGTCGATCTAGAAAAATCCAAATGGCATGTAGCAAGCATTAAAATAATTCTCTTGCTTAGTTTGGTAACATTGGAGCCCTTTCGTCTGGAGCTAAGCAAATTGTTATAAGAGGGTCTATTAAAATTCAGTGCAATTCTGACTCTACAGTAGAAAGCACTGAGCTTTACAAGGCTTGTTGAGTGATCTTACAGTTCTTCTGACTTTGGAGAGAGGCATTCCTTTCTTGTTGACAAGTGGCCTTTCTGAGTCTGTCCCTGCAAGGAACTGTGCTACATGGATCCAGGAAGAAGAGACCCAGGGAATTCAGAGGTGCCCTGTTTGGATAACTGCAGCAGCAGGCACTTTGTGCATCAGTAGTTAAGCTGCAGGGTCACCCAGGGAGGTAGACAAAAAGCCACATCTTGCCATGGCTTTTTGTCTACACCTTGCCGAGTATGGCTGACCTGGAGAGGGCAGAGAATCAGCCCATTAAGGCAGTCTATGTCCTTTCACACATTGCTTTCTTCTGCCCAAGGGAGGCCATAGGAAAGGATTTGTTCAGTTAGAATAATCAACAACATGAAGGCATGAAAGAAGACAGACACTTCATAATGACTTTTTAGGGGAAGGGTGTCAGTATACATATCACTGAATGCTTTGGTACTTTCTTTTCAAAAGTAATTATGGACAGCATAGACCCTGGACTGCCTTTTATTTATTTATTTTTATTAGTCAATCAATCAATCAATCACTTATCTATTTTGATGATTATACATTTACTTTATTCCTCATTATCCTGGCATGCTCTTTAAAAACAGGCAGGAATATTTTATCTCTTCCCTTCACCAGAGAGCGCCAAACAATCCATAGCATATTTAATATAGTTTAAATTCTGCTTTCTAGATGGATTCAGGATGTGGGCTAGGGAGAAATGGAAGCCATCTGTGACTTTGGGTTATAGGGGTTTTGGTAATATCTAGCCCTCCCACTGGGATAGTCTACCCTTTGATGGTACCTGTGTATGAATCTATGCTTCTTGGAAGTCTAATTCGTTTTAGGTACTCTGTCAGAGGCATCTTCTGGAATTTAAAACACAGTATTTGATAGTAGTGTTCTTCTTTTAGCTTAGCATTGCTTTCTTGTGTTGATGGTATAGCTGTGGGCTTTGCTTTATAGGGAAAAAAAAGAACACATTTTAAGAGGTCAGGTTAGCTTAATGAGAAAAGCTTGGATTTCTCAAAGTCAGAACATTTCAGAATGTTCCCTTCTCAATTTAGGTAGATAAGGCGTGTTATGACTTTGAAAATAGCTACATTAATGACAATATCCAGGTAATAAAAACACTGAAATTTGGAAATAAACAGCAGATTTAAAGCTTCCCAGTAAATTATCCCAAAGGTGTTACAAATATCATATTTTAATTAATTAATTAATTTAAAGTAATCTCTAGGGGCACTTGGATGCTTCAATTGGTTAAGCATCTGCCTTTGGTCATGATCCTGATCATCAGGTCATGATCCCAGGGTCTTTGGATTGAGCTGCATGTCAGGCTCCCTTCTCAGTGGGGGGCCTGCTTATCTCTTAAGAGTGCTCTGCCTCTCTTCCTGCTTATGTGTACTCTCTCTGTCTCTCTCTCTTTCAAAGGAAAAAGAAAGAAAGAAAGAAAGAAAGAAAGAAAGAAAGAAAGAAAGAAAGTAGGAAATTTCTACACCCAATTTGGTGCTCAAACTCACAACCCCAAGATCAAGATTTGTATACTATACTGACTGAGCCAGCCAGGCACCCCAAATTTAGGATATTTTAAATACAAGCTAATTCTTATATATTTTGTAGCATAAATAAAGTTAGAATCCTTTAGATTTATATTGAAAAGTATCATTACAAATGTACATCATGCCACAGGTTTTTTTTTTTAAATTTTTTTATTTTTTATAAACATATATTTTTATCCCCAGGGGTACAGGTTTGTGAATCACCAGGTTTACACACTTCACAGCACTCACCAAAGCACATACCCTCCCCAATGTCCATAATCCCACCCCCTTCTCCCAAACCCCCTCCCCCCAGCAATGCCACAGGTTTTAATTTCATGCCTCTTTAGTTTCACACATATCTTTCAAGTTATGCATAAAACTCAAAATATTTTTTTAACTTATCTTTATCAAAATATAATGACTGATTTATTATAGCTTCTTCTTTTAAAAAAATACATAATATATAATTACAAATATAATATTATATAAATGTATATAATATATACTATATAGTGTGTATATATATATACTATATAATACATAGTTTATTTTAAAAATCCCTTTTATGTTATACAGAATTACAAGGAAACCCTCAGCTCCATCTTATATAATTAACAGTCTGATTCTTAACTGCTATCAAACAACAAAATTTTCTTCTATTTTTATCTATACATATATAAATATTTTTACAAAGATATAACCATAATATATATCATTTTTGTGGTCTGCTTTATTGTACTTATTAATTTTTCATAAAAGCATTTCTGCAATTACTAGGAGGCTGATAATTTCCCCAGTCTGCCATGTGATTAGTTGATATTCTTTGCTATGTTGGGTATTAAGGTAGTGTTGTATTTTTATAAGTGCTTTGTATATCAGGGGTATTTTTTTAAAGATTTTATTTATTTATTTGACAGAGAGAGAGAGAGAGAGAGAGAGAGAGAACACACATGCCTACAAGCAGGGGGAGTGGGAGAGGGAGAAGCACTCTCTGCTGAGCAGGGAGTCCAATGCAGGGCTTGATCCCAGGACACTGGGATCATGACATAAGCTGAAGGCAGATGACATTAATCGACTGAACCACCCAGGACCCCCTATCAGGGGTATTCTTAATTAATATTTACAATAAAACTTGCCATAGCAGATACTGTTGTTGCTTTGCTTGTATACCATGAGCAAAGCAGCACCTGTGTCAGTCTCCCTCAGCATTTTTTCTCAGATGGCTTGCTTAAAGTGCTGGAGAGTTAGCAACATGCCCCAACCTTAACCCTTAACTAATGGAAAATAGGAGTTGGTGGAATGGTACCCTGGTACCCTGGCCACTTCCTCCAAAATACATAAAGAACTTACATAAAAACACCAAATCAAACCAACACCTAAAAACCAAACAATCCATTTAAACATGGACAGAAGACTTGAATAGACAATTTTTCCAAAGAAGACATACAGATAGTCAATAGTCACATGAAAAGATGCTCCACATCACTCAGCATCAGGGAAATAGAAATCAAAACCACAATGAGGTACCATCTCACATCAGTCACAATGGCTAGTATCAAAAAAGACAAGAAATAGCAAGTGTTGGCAAGGCTGCGGAGAAAAAAGAATCCTTGTGCACTGTTGGTGGGAATGTTAATTGATGCAACCAACTGTGGGAAACAGTGGGGAGGTTTCTCAGGAGAATTTTTAGGTGTGATCCAGTTTTTTAGCTGGATCAAGTCTGAGGACCCACAGAAGCAGCCCTCTCATTAATACATTTTCATTGTCTTAACTCTTGTCTCCATCTGTTGTCTGCTTTCACCTTCCTGGATCACCCTCAGTATAAACTATTTGCACCTAAGTCATTGTCTCAGGGTCTGCTCTTGGGGAACAACAAACTAAGATGTTTGTAAAATACATGTCCCCTCATAACCTCTTTCTTTCCAGTACTTTGAGGTAACAATCCTTACCAGTTTGGGGGCTGGCTTCAGGTGACGATATATCTCCTTCTGCCAACTTTTTCTTGTAGAGCATTGTTCTTTGACGCATCCTTTTCACCAAGTTGTGTAGCTGGGCATCAGCATACTCATTTATAACAGGGGCTCCAAGTGGTTTGCTTTTTGGATTAAATGAGGAAAAAAGTGGTGGTAAAGATGGATCCATGCAGAGATATATACAAGGAAGAGATCAAGTTTTTTCACCCTCGTTATAGACCCTATGTTATTATCTGCTCCTTTCTGCAACTGAAGAGAAAAATTCAAAAATTAAGTTTGATGGAAATAGTACTGATGGAATACAGATTTGCTAGTGAAAGATTAGAATCCACAAATAGTAATGTCCATTCTTTAGAATATTAGATCTTGACAACTAGGATACTGCTATTAAATTGTATTATTGTATATTGTATTATACCACCTGGCATGGTATGCAGAATTCTAAGATGGCCCCTTGGTGTACATATCTTGCATAATTTTGGAGACAATAAATATGGTGGATTTTACTATCATAATTAGTTTGTGTTATATGGCTCAGTAGTTTTTAAGGTAAGAAGTTTATACAAATGGGCCTGATGTAATCAGATAAGCCCTTTAAAAGCAGAGAGTTTCTCCAGCTAGTGACAGAGCAGAAAGTCAGAAGTTTGAAGCATAAGGGAAATTTCACTTGAGAGAAATTCTCCATTTTTAGATTTGGAGAACAAAGGAGCCCCCTGATAAGATTACATGAAGTCTCTAGGAGCTGACAGTGATTGATCTCTGGCTAGCTGATAACAAGAAAACAAGAACCTCAGTCCTACAATCACAAGGAAATGAATTGTGCCAATTATTTGAATGAACTTGTAAGTGGATTCTTCTCTGGCGCCTGCAGGTGAGAGCCCAGCCTGGCCTGGCTGACACCTTGATTTCACCTGTGTGAGAACCAACTGGTATACTTCATAAGGATCTGAGTTCCCTCTCAGGTTTTCCTCAGACTTCTAACTCACTCTCCACCTTTCTTCTGAAGTCTGACACCGTGTCTACACAGGCCCACATAGGTTCTAATCCATTCTTACTTCCTTACATTCATATCTGCCCTTTCCATCTCACTTCTAAACTGGAACCCATGGGGTTCACATTGGAACTGGTTAATCTGTGGGTTGTATTTAAAGAGGACTTTAATATGAGCCCCTCTCCACTACTCTCCATTCTCTACCCAGTAGAGATTCCCATACCATTAGTGTGTCTCTCCTCCCTTCTTATTATAGTATAATTTATGCTCTTTGAAAAGTTCTGCTTCATCATTGAGAGTCTTTAAGCATGTCACACTAAGAGCTTTATAAGTGTTCTCAAGAATGGTGAAGACTGAGATGCAATGGAAGAAAAATCTGATATATTTTTGAAAATATAAAAGTAGGAAGACATTAGGTCTTCAAAACTGGAATTTTTTTTTCTGATTAAGAAATGTCATATATATCATTTTACTGATTTCTTCTTAAACTCTTAGCATGCCTAGGAGTTTACTCATCCATCAAGCAGTTATTGAGTTTTTACCTTACATACTGGAATAAAAAGATGAGTTAGATGGAGACTAACCCTATGGATGCTCATAGTTTAATGTGATGTGATGTGACTAGAACAGAATGTGTACATGCAGGAAGCCAGGTAGCAGGGATGGTGGAAGTGGCTGTATGGAAAGGTGAGTGGAGTCAGGTTATGATGTTTCTATATGATCTACTTATGAGTTTGGACATTAACCTGAAAGATAATGGGAGCCAATGCAGAGTATTGAGCAAATGAAGGGTATGAGAAGATATTTTTGGAGATGTATCAATAGGGGCAGAGTTGAAGAGGAACAGTGTAAATGCATGGAAACAAGGAAAGAGGTGAATGGATTAAGTTAGAACTGATAAGGGAAAAGGAGAGGGGCTAAAGAAATAATTTAGAGGCAGAAATGAAAAGAGTTGAACTTTCTGGGTCTTTTGGATAAATCCAAATAAGAAATCAAGACTAACTTCTAAGTTTCTATTACTAGAGTCTAGATTTATGAAGATGACATTAATATAAAAAGGAATTTAGAAAGGAGATGTTTGTATGTAGTAGGAATGTTGAAAAATCACTTTTTTGCGTGTATATATTTAATTCAAAGCATTTGTAGGATTGTTTGATAGGACCTTGATTGTGCTAGTGAGGAGATATTTGGAAATCCAGTTCTTATGACAAAACCTTGGTGGTCATCAATGTGTATGGGATGTTTGAAGAGATGAATGTAGATGGCATCATCATAGACTGAAGTTCTCAAGGTCAGTAACTATGTGTGTTTATTTTATACTCCCCAAGACCTAGGACAAGATAAGCTTTAATAAATCTTTATTGAATAAATAAACCTACTACCTCCAACCTTTTGTTTGACCTTATGTGGTGTGCCTCAGTGCACTAAAAAAATCTATAAGATGTGAAGCTGAGAGCTGGTGGATCATTAACTAAAAAGTCAGGTATTCAAACTGTTAAAATGTCTAACTCAAGCCTTAAGATTTAAGAAGTATGTTTTTCCTTTTCCTGAATCATCGATAAACCCTAATTGACCATATAATTGCCATTTAATCACACCAGTTCTTACTGTGCAAACCTACCTCATGATTAAAATGCTGAAAATTACATTAGAAAGCATGCCTGTATTTTAAATGCATAGCTGTCTTTCAACAGCTATATAGTTTTCTTTTTGTATTAGCTGAGCATTAATATGTCAATTTATTTCATCTTTCCCCCCACCAGCTTCTCATATAGAGTAATCCCTGTCCATCTTCTCCCTTACCTACATGTACACAGAAGATATGAATGTATTTTTTTCTTGAGGTAATTTTGTAACTGAATGAAAAAAGGCAAAAAAAGAAGAAGAAACTTGTATTTTCGTGAGACAAAAAAAAAAATGAAGGTAGAAGAGAGAAGCAATGGCTATGCCTTATGTAACTATGCTTCATTTGAGTGATAGCTGATATTTTTTATTCATATTACTAATTGTAATTTTTGAAGAATTATTCCTCATAATTCCTTGATGAACCATATTTTACATAAATGTGCAAACATTTTATAAATTTTGGTAAAGAAAAATAGAAGGAAAATCTTACTGAAACTATTGTTGAGATGAGTGAGGCTTTTAAAATTTGTTTTTGTATCTATGGAAGAATAAAGAATTAGTTAGAATGACATTTGTTCTTTTAATTTTTTTGATAAGAGTATAGAGAACACTCATTTTAAAAAAGAGCTGATAAAAAAAATAATATCACAGTAGTCCTCATTTCTTGAAATTCAATTAGAAAAAAAAGAAATTCAATTAGAGATATAGGCCAAAAAAATTACATATTTGACAATTGTTCTTGGGTTGCAGGAGCTCTTGCTCCTCCAGGGCAAATCCATCATAGTAATATTGGGATGGGTTAGAAGTAGGTCTGTCTTTTGCAAAACAGGAGAAAATCCGTTGTGAAAGGGGAGATAGGAAAGGGAAACTTGTGGTCTGTGGGTGTACTCGGGATATCAGTTTTAAGAAAGAATACCCAAGTAAGATGTGGATCTTGAAATTGATTCTTTTAAAACTATCTTGTATTTTTAAGACTCTTGGATAGCTTTCATGTACACTCAGTGATACATGCGCTCTAGCTTAAACTTGCTGCTTTAGTATAATACAAAGGGATGACTTCTTTTGATGAGGTAAAATGGATGGTTGTAGTTAGGGATGATTTCACAATGAAAGATGAATGGCACTTTGATAATGTAAAGGGAAAATATTCAAGTCAAATTATACAGCTGGAGAAAAAGTGTATCAGTTGCTGCTCTATGGAGTGTAATAAAGACTCAAACATTTTAACATAAAATCCCAAATCAGGACACAAGACTAGAGCATGGGGACACAGCTAGATCTCAGGATGTCCGGAACAGGGGACCTTCCTAAAGGAAAGCACCAGAAGCATTCACAAAGGAAACGAACCATGTTCACTGAGAAACAACTGGCCGATTTGGAATCTTTGTTCAGCAAGAACCCATACCCCACTCCCAGCCTTCAGAAAGAAATGGCCTCGAAACTGGAGATCCATCCCACCGTACTGCAGGTATGGTTCAAGAACCACAGAGCAAAACTCAAGAAAGCCAAACAGCAATTAGCTGGAGCAGAAGTCAAGACTAGCTCTTCCAAGGGACCCATGGATGCCCCTCCAGGACTCCCCCGTGGTGCCCACCAAGCCTCCCTGGTTTATACAGATCACCCAACACCTTCCTTCCAGCTCAGCATATGCTCCAATATGAAGGTTCTCCCAGACCATTCCATTGGCCACAAAATCGTCCACTTTGGCTGTTGCGGAGACCTTAACATCTACTCCCTTTGTCCCATTATGGAATCTCAAATTCTTCCCACAAGCTTCTCTGCTTATTCTCTTGGTTCTTCGTCTCCACAAAGAACTTAATGAGCAAAGCCAGACACAAAAGGTCACATACTGTAAAGATTCACGACGATTCCCGTAGGAGAGATTCGAGATCCACGCAACATGGATGCATTCCAGAAACACTCCGTGAAGCAAAAGAAAGACACACAAGCGCCCGTTGGGTAGAACTGAGTGGAGAGAGTCACTCAACAAACTTCAGCGACAGGAATGTTTTGTGTTGTAATTAGGATGACAGGAACCTGCACCAAATTCACCCAAAGACACAGAATGGCAATACTGTATTACATACACCACAAAAAGCAATCATGGGGCAGGATGAAGGCGCCAGCCATGGTGGTAATCATTTTGCAATCTATAAATGTATCAAATCAACACAATGTACACTTCATACTTGTATCTCAGTAAAGTTGGAGACAATGTTTAAATTCTATCTCAATAAACATATACAATGAGACTATTAGGGGAAAAAAATCCCAATTCATCCATGATTTGATTTGAAAGGTTAGTTGAGACCAATGGAGAAGCAGAGTAAGATTCTAAGCAGGAGAGGGACAGTATTAGCTATATTTAAAAAAAAATGAAAAAAGAAAGATGATTATTAGTTGTGGTGTGGAAGAAGTCTGACTTGAAGAAAGGAGAGAGCTGAGTTAAAATATAAGGGTTAGGGGCGCCTGGGTGGCTCAGTGGTTAAAGCCTCTGCCTTCGGCTCAGGTCATGATCCCAGGGGCCTGGGATCGAGCCTCACATCGGGCTCTCTGCTTAGCAGGGAGCCTGCCTCCTCCTCCCCTCTCTCTCTGCCTGCCTGTCTGCCTACTTGTGATCTGTCTGTCAAATAAATAAAAATCTTACAAAAATATATATATGGGTTAATATAACAGTGGAAATTTCAAGTTTGAATAGTGGACTACATTGAATGGTGTTCTGCCAAAATTCATTTCCAACTGGAGCCTCAGATTGTGATCTTATTAGAAAATAAGGTCTTTACAAATGTAACTAAGTTAAGATGAAGTCATACTGCAGTTGGGTGGGCCCTTAATCTAATGACTGGTATCTTTTTTTTTTTTAAGATTTTATTTATTTATTTGATAGAGAGTGAGTGAGAGAGAGAGAGAGAGCATGAGCTGGGCAGAGAGGGGCAGTGAAAGGGGGAGAAGCAGGCTCCCTGCTGAGCAGAGAGATCGGTGCAGGACTCTATCCCAGGACTCTGGGATAATGACCTGAGCCAAAGGCAGCTGCTCAACTGACTGAGCCATTCAGGTGCCCCTGATGGCTGGTGTCTACAGAAGACCAAGCAAAGGCAGGGAGGAGACACATAGGGAGAAAACCATGTGACAGTGGAGGCAGAGACTGGGGTGATGAACCACAAATCAAGGAACACCAAGGATTGTTGGCAACCAGCAAAAGCTAGGAGAAGGGTGTAGAACAGTTTCTCCCTCAGACTTTCAGAAGGACCAAATTTGCAGGCACCTGAATTTTTATAGGCCTGTAGCCTATAGAACTGTGAGGGGATAAACTTGTGTTGTTTCAAGCTACTCAGTTTATGGCAATTTGTTGTGGCAACCCTTGGAAGTTAGCAAAGTGGGTGACTGTGATGTTGCATGAGCAACTTGGATGGAGGTCTACATTGTAAAATAGCTACAAAGTCATTCAATTTAGTATATGTTTGTGGATAAACAAATTCTTTTGAAATACATTCTGTACATCAGGTAGTTGAGAATTTGGGTTTGGAATTCAGCAGTGAGAACTGAGCTAGATGGAGATGTTGAATGAGGTATCACCTTTTTAGAGGCAATGGCAGAAATTGTATAGTGGATCCGATTACTGGTAAGAGCCTGCATAGAACAAGAAAAGACTGGCAGGTCAAACCTTGTAATTTGCTGACATTTAAGGAGTAGCATAAGATAAGGAACTGGGAAGTAGCAATTAGAGAGGTAGATCTGAGAGACAAAAATGTCACAAAAATCAGGGAAGCTAAGAGTTTGGAAACGGAGGTCAGTGGTGTCTCATGCTGCACAGAAACTGCAAATTTTGTCATTTTTGCCTTCATAAGTATTTTGTAAAGGTGCACAGACTCTGCCTTTGTTCACGAAGTGGTATTTTAGATTTCCATTCATTATTTCTTAAGCTCAGTTAAAAGTGGTATTTATTCCTTCTAGTAAAATGTTGAATAAACTTCGGCTTTTGCAAACTTAACCAAATTCTTAATGCTTAATTAAGAATTAAATTCATTTTTCAGTGATTTAAGTCTTTAAAAATTTCAATTGATCAAAGTCCTTTAAAACCATTATTCATGTCTTGTTGAAGATAGGGATTGGGCAAAGAATATTATATTCCATTTTGGGAAGATATGGGGGAAGAGAGAAGCAGGTCTTTTTTCTTTTGTTGTGTTTTCTCAATAATTAATGATAAATTCAGACAGTACTCAAAAGTTACATTTGAAGAAAAGAAACTTGCTTTGAATAATGACATTTTTAAAGTTTTTTTTTTTTTTTAATTTATTTGTCAGAGAGAGAGCGAGCGAGAGCGAGCACAGGCAGACAGAGTGGAAGGCAGAGTCAGAGGGAGAAGCAGGCTCCCCGCGGAGCAAGGAGCCCGATGCAGGACTCGATCCCAGGATGCTGGGATCATGACCTGAGCCAAAGGCAGCCGCTCAACCAACTGAGCCACCCAGGCGTCTCGAATAATGACATTTTTATAGTAATAAATTTTGGAATGAAAATACCTGAACTTAGTATAAAATTCTGATTATTACTAATGTATCTGGTGGCTGACCATAAAACCTACAAATTTCAAACAAATTTGGGCTAGTACAATTATAACTCAACCAAGTCTTACTTGGCTCCTTTCTCATATTCACCTCTAAATACTGTGAAGATTTTGAGTTGTTTATCACATTTCACTTGTGCATATGGTATTGTTTATACACATTAGTTTCTACATATGGAAATGTACATATGGATGTTATGATGCACAATTTCTTAAACTAAATACTTGATCTGTCTAGGCTACAATACATTTGTGACTCCAGAGTTTATTTCTAAATCCTTGCCAGCAGTCCACTTTCTAGATCTTTTCCTCTGTTAATCTCTAAGTACTGAAGGTTGTGTCCAAGATATTTATTTTTATTGTCAGTGAATCACATTGTAATGGCCCATAAATATAGTGGTGACTAACTTCGTTAAAAGTTAAACATTTTAATACTAAAGTAATAAAAAAGTAATAAAAATATTATCACATACTTTATACATTTATATCCGTAAGACTCATATGTACACATGTATGCATACACATCAACATACACATGCACCAACATGCGTAATAGCAATCCTTCCCAAATCTTAAACCATTAGGAAGGAGAATGAGGGGCGCCTGGGTGGCTCAGTGGGTTAAGCCGCTGCCTTCGGCTCAGGTCATGATCTCAGGGTCCTGGGATCGAGTCCCGCATCGGGCTCCCTGCTCAGCAGGGAGCCTGCTTCCTCCTCTCTCTCTCTCTGCCTGCCTCTCTGCCTACTTGTGATCTCTCTCTGTCAAATTAAAAAAAAAAAGGAAGGAGAATGAATACACATATCAATACAGACCTAAAATAATCATAATACTTATATGTTTCATGTTAATAAACATGTTAAATTCTCTAATGATTTCAGGTATTTTTTGAGAAAGATAATAGGCTGAAAGCCATAAATGTCTAGAAATGACAAAAGAAAAGATTTAAAACATCCACAATACTGGAAAACAAACAGGAAAGTGCTAGCTAGAAAACAAGAAATTTGAAAAGTTTTTTAAAGACAAAAAACACATGGGTTGAGATGTTAACTCATTCAATTCTCACAAATTATGATGTGTACAACACTGCTGTTAATAATGAAGAAAAACACTGCCCAAACACCGACAAAAGGTATTTGTTGCAAAGTAAGAGACTTTCTGGAAGTTTCGGGGGTGGATTTAAGGGGTAAGAAGGGCTTACTGTCAATCATTAAGATGATTACATAAGGAACAACATTCAGAGTAATGAAGTTGGTTGCTTTCTTTCACTCCTAGCCTTCACCAAGTGAATAGAAGAAGAAGTCACTGCCTCCAGGATGTAGCAGTGAGATGGGATTTGGGCTTGAAAAGCTGAGCTGGATCCCAGGTGAATGACAAAAATAAGAAGATCTGGGTGGACTCTGTCCAGAAGATGAGTTAGTGGTAAACTTCTTGGCAATGTGTTTTTTCCCACAATCACTGTAAAAAGAATATTGTAAATGGAACAGAATCTATAGCAATATATATAGCATATATATATATGACAATACAATACTATGTAGTCATCAAAAGAAATGAAATCTTGCCATTTGCAATGATGTGGATGGGACTAGAGGGTATTATGCTTAGCGAAATAAGTCAATCAGAGAAAGACAATTATCATATGATCTCCCTGATATGAGGAAGTTGAGAGGCAACGTGGGGAGATGGGGGGGTAGGAAAGGAATAAATGAAACAAGATGGGATTGGGAGGGAGACAAATCATGAGACTCTTAATCTCACAAAATAAACTGAGGGTTGTTGGGGGTAGGGGGGTAGGGAGAGGGTGGTGGGGCTATGAATATTGGGGAAGGTATGTGCTATGGTGAGTGCTGTGAAGTGTGTAAACCTGGCAATTCACAGACCTGTACCTCTGGGGCTAATAATACATTATATGTTAATTTAAAAAAAAAGAGGAGCACTTGAGTGGTTCGGTTAGTTAAGCATCTGCCTTCATCTCTGGTCATGATCTCTGGATCCCGTATGAATTCCCTGCTCTGCGAGGAGCCTGCTTCTCCCTCTTCCTCTGCCCTACCCCCAGCACTTGTGTGCTCTCCCTCTCTCTCTCTCCCCTTCTCAAAGAAGTAAAATCTTTCAAAAAATGGAGATAAGAGAAGATACATATTTTTAGTCAGATATTTAGTCAGAATAGGTTATTTTGAAAGAGAACCAATTAGAAACTTGGAGATAAAGAGTTTGACCAGACCCCCCCCCCCCAAAAAAAAAAGCAATGAAAACAGAGAAAGATATTATAGAGAAATCTTTTTTCACAACTGAGGAAATATGCAAGTATTCAGATTAAAAAAGGTCACCAAATGCAAGTGAAAAAAAAAGAGAAAACACAAGGAGCAAACCATCATAAATATCAGAACACTAAAATTAAAGTGAAAAGTGTTGAGATCTTCTAGAGGTGGGAAAAAAATCCCTATATATATAGAAGCATTAGACTGGCATCAGATTTCTCTTTGGAACCACTGGATACTAGAAGCTAATAAAGCAACATCTCAAAATTTCTAAGGATAAATGAATTTTCTTTGAACTCCATACTGCCAAACCCTATACAAAATCAGCTTTTTGCTATACTCTGGGAGACTTTACCTTCCAAGTATAACCCTGTCTGGCTTAGCGAGCAATAAATTTAATTTTTGTGTCAGGTATTGCATGGTGGCCTCTTGCTTTTACATTAGGAACAGAATTTAAAAGGTAAAATGGTTAAAAAGAGGAATAATATGAAGGAGTTTGGATTTTAGTTAGTAGGAGATGTAGATTTATGGAAAAATCTCTGTTGAGAAATTCAGTTTAGGTCTTGAGGCTAAAGTAGATGCTAAAATCTTGCCCCAAATTTAAGTTTGGGAACCACATGCTGAAGAGAAATACACTATTTGGTAGATCAGACTGTGGGTCTATTTACCTACCTACCTTCCTTGAGTGGAAATCTTCCCTAAGAAGCAATCTTTGTCCAGATGGGTTTATTACATAGAAGAGGAAAAACACCCAGAGAAAGGATTAGGATCTGGTTTCTTGCCTTTAAGGCACAGGAATCCCAATCACTACTAAGCATACCATAGCAGATCAATGTCTTGGTTTCGGACTAGATTGGCAATTTCTCCTGCTATGAGAAAATTAGGAATGAGAGAGTGGATAGCAAGAAGCAGATGTGACAAGGGGGATGTGGAACTATTTCAACGCCTCCTAACAAATGTCAGTTACCCTGAGGCAGATTTGTCATTGTCTTGGCAGCTCTATGTATGGCTGTGGCTTGGAGACAGAAGCATAATCTTCTGATTCAGAGCAGAGATTGGTTTCTTTTAAAGAGATGCCAGTGGAGATGTACATAGAAAGTACTTGGCAGGAAGGGGTTCCATTCGGGTTAATTCAATAATTTAAACGTGAAGAGAAATAATTTGTAGGAAGAGGGAAACCTAGCAAATCATTCAAGAGTTGATGAAGCAAAATCAGAGGACATCCTCAGAGAAACCAGATATAGTAAGCAAGTCAGATTAGGAAAGGTAGGAGAAGTCAGAGTGCTAATCATCAGCATATAGAGTTAGGTCACAATTCTGCACAATGGGTACAAGACTGCAGAATAGAAGTCTATACCTTCTCTGGTGGCTGTATGTGATTGTGGTTAGCTCTTAGCGCCCCAGAGCACCAGGTTCCCAGTCCCTGCCCATCTAGAAGTTAGGAGGTTCAGTGTCTGACAGGGCAAAGTTCTTGGGTAGATTCTTCCTTAAGAGTGAGTGAGTAGTAAATGGTTAGCAGGAATACATTTCCTTGATTGGAAAATATTTGCATAACTTCTTTTCTCTGAAAGCAGAGAGACATCATTTGTATTCCAGGTTCACAATTAACAGTATCTAATAAAGAAATAATAACAAATGAATATTCAGTTTGATGTTGACATAAAGGAGAGGATGGTGCATACGTTTAAGGGATATTCTGAGTGCCAAATTCACAGCTTCTTCTTTTCCTTCTTAATGCTAGGAAGAGACATCAAATTGATCTGAAGCACTAAAGAGCCAAACTAAACATGTTCAAGAAGGTGGCAAGGAATTGTGGATAAAACTTAAGTAATTTTGACTTTTAAACTAATAAATGAGGGATGAAATGTCTATTAGTAGTAGGTTAATAAAAAGCAAGATGAAATTGTAAGTTGCTGATAACTGCTGAAACTCAGTGAGAGAACAGTGCTAGTAGCTTGGCTCTACATTGGGACTTTCCTTATGATGTAAGAAGACCATAATAGCATTCCTGCTCAGTTAGTAATTATATTTTCATAAAGAAATTTGTACTGACTGGGACACTGCCATAGTTTTGATTGCTGTCAGTTATCTACTGCTGGGGATAGACCTGTAGGACATTCATGTCATCATTAAAAACACACCAACTGATTTTTGACAAAAGTGCAAAAGCACTTCAAAGGAGAAAGGACAGCCCTTTTGACAAATGGTGCTAGAGCAACTGGACATCTAAGGCAAAAAAGTGAACTTCAACTTAAATCTCAGACTTTATATAAAAATAAACTCAAAATGGATCATAAGGTTAAGTATAAAACATAAAATTAGAAAACTTTTTAGAAAAAGTAGAAGATACTTCTCTGGATCTGGGGCTAGGCAAAGAGTTCTTAAATTTGACACCAAGAACATAATCTACAAAAGGAAAAACAGAAAAATTCACCTATTCAAAATTAAAAACTTATGCTCTTATTAGGAAGATGAAAAGATAAGCAATACCATGGGAGAAAATATTTTCAAACAACATATCCAACAAAAATCTAGTATTTAGAATATATAAATGACACTAAAACATGACAGCAAAAAATAAAAATAATCTGGGGCATCTGGGTGACTCAGTTGGTTGAGCATCCCACTCTGGTTTTGGCACAGGTCATTGTCTCAGGGTTGTGAGATCGAGCACCACATTAGGCTCAAAACTCAGCAGGGATTCTGCTTGAAGATTCTTTCCCTCTGCCCCTCTCACAGCTTGTGTGCAAGTGTGTGCCTGCTTGCTCTCTCTTTTCTGCCTGTAAATTAAGTAAATATATATATTTTTTTAATATAATTTTTTATTTTTTATAAACATGTATTTTTATCCCCAGGGGTACAGGTCTGTGAATCACCAGGCTTACACACTTCACAGCACTCACCAAAGCACATACCCTCCCCAATGTCCATAATACCACCCCCTTCTCCCAAACCCCCTCCCCCCAGCAACCCTCAGTTTGTTTTGTGAGATTAAGAGTCACTTATGGTTTGTCTCCCTCCCAATCCCATCTTCCTTCATTTATTCTTCTCGTACCCACTTAAGCCCCCATGTTGCAACACCACTTCCTCATATCAGGGAGATCATATGATAGTTGTCTTTCTCCGCCTGACTTATTTCGCTAAGCATGATACGCTCTAGTTCCATCCATGTTGTCGCAAATGGCAAGATTTCATTTCTTTTGATGGCTGCATAGTATTCCAAAATTAAGTAAATATATTTAAAAAAATAAAAATTTGTTTACAAAGTAAGTAAAAACATGAATCGTCATTTCATGGAAGAGGATACGCAAATGGCAAATAAACACATGAAAAGATGTATGGTGTCATTGACCATTAGGAAATGTTAATTAAAACCACAATGACATATCAACACACACCAATCAGAATGGTTAAAATAAAAGAAGGTGACCTCACCAAATTCTGACAAGGATATGGAGAAACTGGATCCTTATACTTTGCTGGTGAGGATGTAAAATAGTACAGTCACTCTGGAAACCAGTTTGACAGTTTCTTATAAAACTAAACATACAATTACATGATCCAATTATTATACGATATGTTAGACATTTATCCTGGAGAAGTAAAAACTTGTGCTCACTCAAAAACCTTTTCACAGATGTTTATAGCAACTTTATGTGTAAAAATCCAATATTGGAAACAACTCAGATGCCCTTCAATGACTGAATGACTGAACACAGTTCAGCTGTATAATGGAATACTACTCAGAAAAAAGGAATGAATTACCGAAGCACACAACATCTTGAATGATTCGCTAGGAAATTATACTTATTAAAAGCCAATATCTAAAGATTAAATACCATTTATGATTCCATTTATATCATGTCCTTGAAATGACAAAATTATACATATGGAGACACGTTAGTGATTGTCAGGAGGAAGGGAGGGGACAGAGCAGGGATAGGGATTGAGATGCATGTGGTTATAAAAGGGCAAATCCTTTCCAGGAGAAATCCTTGATGGAACTGTTTTGTATCTTGACAGTAGTGATATGAATTTACACACACAATAACGTTACATAAAACACGTACAAATCCACAAATGAATACAAGCGAAACTGGAGAAATCTAAATAAGATCAGTGGATTATCTCTGTTAATATCCTTTGTAACACTGTACTAGAATCTTAGAAGATATTACCATTGGTTAAAGGGTATGGGGGAGATTTCTATATAATTTCTGTTTTAAATATTTTTATATATTTTATATTTTTATACAACTATGTATAAATCTACAAGAACCCCAAATTAAAAAAAAAAGAACAACCAACCATCATTAACCTGAAAAACACCATCTACCTGCTTAGTTAAGTTCAGCACACTTGGGTAGAAACTTGGAGTTCTATAACCTTGCTACTCAAAAGAGTGGTCTGCTGACCTGTAGTATCAGCATCTCCTTAGATTGTCAGAAAGGCAAAATATTAGGCCCTGTCCCAGAACTTTTAAAACAGAATCTGCATTTTGACAAGTTTTTCAGATCTTGTATGCACATTAAGGTAAGAAAAACACTGTTCCATTAATAGTAGTCTTGCAAGCTTAAATCCGTAAAATGTTGGTTAGGAGCCTCAATTTTCCTTGGCTCAGGTACCTTTTTTCTTTTCTTGAGGCAGAAAGTCCTCACTTTTCTTGAATGTTAGCTGTGTCAATATCACACATGATTCCTACAAAACTCAATGAGATGGGGTTTATTATATATCTTTTCAGATGAACTAAAGCCCAGCCTGTCTGACTGAGACAGCATGCATGAAAATAGGTGATAGAAGGTTGTAAACAAATTATGACAAAGCTATAGAAGAGAAAACAAGAACTAATTAGAACTCAATGTTTTGAGTTTTGTATTTTGATTTTAAAAAGCCCAGCTAGCTTGATAGTGAATATCTTCTAAAAAGTAGAGAATATTCAAGATATATGGAACACAACTGAGTGAGGATCTATTCATTCAGGTCCTACTTTAGCAATACATGCTGGAAGGTGAATTTGTTAAAATTGAATGACAGTGACTTAAACTTAGTTTGCTTACATGCAAGGTAAAGCTAATATTTTGCACAGGATAAAATTATGATAAAAGATGGGAAAATACTTGAATATTCAAGAGGAAAATGTGGAGAACCAAGAACACCATATGGTACTATAACATAAATTTTCAAGCCTTTTCAAAGAGGCAGGGCACTCTCCTGATGAACATTATCATCAAATTTTACAGCTAAAATTACTTACCATATCTTGTGCACATAATTTGTATAGTCTGTCACATACAGTATTACACTGAATATTCAATTCAAATAACCTAGTTTCTGAAGGGCATAACAGCACATAGCGATAAAACTTATTCATAAATCATATGGGCATGGTTGAAGAAGCTCACTATTTGATCTATTTGTAGTCAGTACAGATTTTGAATGTGCATCACAGATTTTTATGTAAATCAGGGACATCAATAGTCATATAAATTTGCACTTACAACTTGATTTCTGTTAGTGAATGTGACAGAATCCTCCTATTGAAAAGCAAACTGCAAAAGTAAAGTAAAAGACAATATAGCTTAAAAATATTGCAGGCATTCTATGGCTTTGCTCTTTTAAATTTGATATTTGAGAAGAGGTAATTGCTAGAAGAATTATGTATTTATCCTCTTGGAAACAGAAATTTATGTTTGGCTTTCTAGCAAGAGCCTGAACTCAGGGCGACCTGCAATTTATAAGTGGCTGGAATTATTATGGTTCCTGCCATGTTACCTGGAACACTAGGTTCTTAAATTTGTTACTCAGGTGATATTTTCCATAAAGCCTTTAAGTTAAGCATGGCGACCCTAGAAGCAAAAGAATATACCACGTTGCTGGAGATAGGCATATTTTTGTTATACTCATGAACGGTAGATATTTTCATTTACTTGTATGTGGGTGAAATTCAAGTTTTGTGGGGATGGAAACTTTTGTAAATTACAGGGGTCCTTTAAAGAAAAAGAATAGAAATTATGAATTCTAATTTCAACAGAGAGTGTTCAATGAGGTATTCTGAAACACAAGGTTTATTAGCTTCACAGTAAATTCACTTTTATAAGGTGTTAAGATGTGTTCAAAACAGCTCAGTGTTTCAAAAATCATTATCCAGAGGTACCACTTAATACCTAGTAGGAAGTATATAATACAAAAAGTAGAAATTAGATGTTGGCAAGGTTGTGGAGAAATAAGAACTGTTATTCCTTGTGGGTTCAAGGGCTGTGGAAAACACTTTAGCTGGGCTTCCAAAAGTTAACCACAGAATTATCATGTAATCCTACAATTCCACTCTTATGTTTATACCCCAAATAATGGAAAACAGGCATTTAAACAAGTACATGTACAAGCATGTATAACAATCCTATTTACAATAGCCCAAAGATGGAAATAGCTGACTATTCATCAGTAGATAAATGGATAAACAAATATAATATATATACACACAATAGAATATTATTCAGCCATAAAAAGAATGAAGTACTGTTACATGCCACAACATGGGTGGACCTTGAAAACACTATGCTAAGTGGAAGAAGCCAGTTACAAAAAGTCACATATTGCATGACTCCATTTAGATGAAATATCCAGAATAGATGAATTTGGAGGGAGAGAACATGGACCAGTGGATAGCAGTTGAATAGCATTGTGAAGATACTAAGTGCTACTAAACTGTTCTCTTTAAAATGGATGAATTTCACTTCCATTATTTTTTTTAAATCCACCATTGATTCATTTACTCATTAGTAACTGATTATTACTAATATTATAACATTACAATATCACATTATAGTGTGCAAAATGCCAAGGAGAAGTGATCAAGTGTTTATGGAGTACTCATTATGAGAGAGGTATTTGGATACACTAAGAAGGTAAATCACATTACTTCTTAATACTTTCTTACCAAAATTAAAAAAAAATGCTATGAATGCTAACACATTTATAGAATTATGTGATATTCACAATGTGTGATAAAGAAGGAATTGTCAGACAAAGCTTCACAAAGCAAATACGTTTGAGATAATTGTGATAGGTCAGTGGGTTTAAATAATGGAGGAAATTATGGGGGGAAGTGATGGGATAGGAATGAGTCTGGGTCTCATGGGAATTAAAGAGAGGACCAGAGAAGGAATGTTTTGGTTGGTATTTAGATATAAAGTTGGTTAGTTATAATGAGGTCAGATAGTAGAATTGGTGTCCCAGCAGAAGGCAGGTGGTAGGTCATATTAGTGGAAGAAACAGTGTGAGTAAAGGTATAGAGACGGGAACTATTAAGTTATGTATTGAATAGCTCCTATAGGGGTTCTTAACTCAGAGTTCATGGACTACTTAACAGTTCTTATATTGGTTTCAGAAATTCCATGAACCCCTGAAATTGCATGCAATTTTTAAAATGTGCATATATATTTTTCTGGAGAAAATGTTTGTGTTTGTGTATGTTTAGTAGATTTTCAAAGGGTAACACCTCAACTGTTAAGATACAGCAAAATTCACTTATTGCTGGGTAAAAGGAGCTAGCAAATATTCTTCTTTTTGCATCTTAGGAACTCTTGCCTTCATAGAGCCAGATGCTTAACATTGGGTATGAATTATGAGAAGTATCTTTATGAATCAATTTTTCAGGTGATTCTTATCTAAAAAACCATAGTATCAACCAAACTCCAATCAGTTCCACTAGAATATGAGTGATTCATACTTGTGGTTGAAAACAAAGCATTTTGTGGTGTTCCTGGAAAGGGAACATCTTTTTGCTATCACAAACACATAAACAACCCTTCCCTCCCACTATTGTTAGAATTATGAGTGAAAGAGAGAGAGAGAATGGTGGAAATAGTGGAAATATACAGATTCCTGATGGCTTTAGAAGCAGTGAGAAGCAAAGTAATTTGATGAGAGCTGCAACTTGACTATTTCTAATGGATTAAAGGCATATAACAGGTCTTTTAGGGGTCATGTAGTATAACATTTCACTCTAAGAAAAAAGTCTACCTCATCCAGGAAGGATGGGTGTTTGATCTCTCTTTGAACTTTCTCAGGTATAGTAATCATCATTGCAAGCATATATATGAGTAGTTTTCATTACCAAAAAGACCTAAATAAAAAATGTACAGATTTTATTATTATTTTTCCAAATGACTTCTTTTTTTTTTTTTTAAAGATTTTATTTATTTATTTGACAGAAATCACAAGTAGATGGAGAGGCAGGCAGAGAGAGAGAGAGAGGGAAGCAGGCTCCCTGCTGAGCAGAGAGCCCGATGTGGGACTCGATCCCAGGACCCTGAGATCATGACCTGAGCCGAAGGCAGCAGCTTAACCCACTAGCT